>NC_073694.1:82823248-83123248 GCF_029784165.1 Wyeomyia smithii
CGAGCGTATTATGACATACATAAGGCATACGTAACACTCAGGAAGAAATCTTCCAAAAAAGTTGGTCTCGTTCCAACTCGAAAAATGCTGCATTGATTTTGTAAATAACTTTTTGACAGTTCCTTGTGGGATTTTCTTTGGGGCTCGAAAAAGCTGAGAAAAAGAAAATTCATTTTGTTCATTATTTGTCGAGCAGTTGGACGGACGAGGGACGGAGTACTATGGGGCAGCGTGTACCAGAAAAAAACGCCAGTGTTACGTATGTCTTATGTATGTGGTATTATCACATACATAAGACATACGTAACACTGGCGTTTTTTTCTTTTACACGTTGCCCCATAGTACTCCGTACCTCGCCCTGTCAAACTGCTCGATAAATAATGAACAAAATGAATTTTATTTTTCTCGGCCTTATCGAGCCCCAAAGAAAATCCCATAAGGAACTGTCAAAAAGTTATTCACAAAATCAATAATGTAATATACATAGCAAAGATAGGCAGAGTAAAAGGAGACGGAGATGCCACGAAGCAAAAAAGCAAGCAAAATCACCGTGCGCTATATGTAACTTTAGAAAAACACCAACGAAGAGATATCCGCTCTGTGGTGGTGTTCTTCATTCTTCGCTCAAATGCGTGATACCTAGTCTAATCTGAGAGCAAGAGCTCAATTTTTGTTCCGCCTCTAGTGCGGTGCGTGCTTTACCAAGTCTGGTTTTCAGCATTGCAAAAAATCGCTCCTTCGTTGCGTGTTTCCGTGTTGCATCGAATGTTTTCTGCGATCGCAAAACATTCAACTTCGGCGTCAGTCGAATCACGAATCATGGTAAAAATGAACATCGGTATCACGTATACTTCGTCCGTGTGGATCACGAGAGCAGAGTGGCGAGCACAGATACATGAGTTTAAGTTCAGATGGGCATGTTGACCGGTTCGGTGTTCGCAACATTTTGGGGCCCCCTTGAGTGGTGGGCCTGGTGCGGACCGCACCAACCGCACCCCCCTAGCTACGCTACTGCGTCGGTTTAGATGTCATTGACTATCTTATGATAGAACTCTGTTTTGTAGTTCTAAGAATAAAAAATGTGGTTTGAAAATACAACATAAGTTTTTCGGAGTTAAAAACAGTAAAACCATTAAAATTGTTTATATTTTCTAGTACATGTTGATGTTGGATAGAATTTTCGATTTGAGTAGTCTAAAGTCGCTTCTTATGCGGGAAATACATGCCGCGTAAAAAACCGCGTAAATTCCGGAATCCGCGTAAAAAAACCGCGTAAATTCTGCAATCCGAGTGAAGAGGAACCGGAATCCGCACAAAAAAAATACCGCGTAAATTCCGGAATCCGCGTTAAAAACATCGAATAAATTCCGGAATCCGCGTAGAAAAGCCGCGTAAAAAGCGACCTTAGTGTATAGATATTGCAAATCAGGTTCTGAAGGTTCGTGATAATCTGATCGTAGTTATATAGTTTTGTGAATTCTTCCGATTAATACACCTACAGAAGGGTTTGACGGCATATATCGTATGTAGGTACGTTAGGCAGCCTATACACCAGAGAGACGCAGAGACACTCACCGTTAAGGCAACTGTCAACATCAAAACGGATAACGGCAATGCAAAATTATACAGCTCCCCCGTTCTGATGTTGACAGTTTTCTTAACGGTGAATGCTTTGTCATTTCTCTAATATACAAGTTCACTAAGGTACAGTACGGGCGTCTCGCTCAGTTCGTAAAGCTATGAGACATCGTCTGGTGCGCCGCAGTCTCTTACCGAAAAAAAAAGAAAAGAAACCTCTCGTCGCTTGAGTATAAAGCGCGTGTACAGGAAGTCTGTGTACACGAGAAAGTCTCACGACTCAGTGAGTCACGAGCTGTAGCGCACAAGCTGTATCAAGTATGTACAGTACGGGCGTCTCGCTCAGTTCGTAGTGCGAAAGAGAAGCGAAAGAGCAACCTGCAAATTGCATGTGACGTGTCTCGTCTCGTCGCACATACATGGAAATTCTACGAGCGAGAGAAAGATTTCTCTCGTCGCTTGAAAAAAAAGCACGTGCACAGGAAGTCTGGGCGTAGCAGTGGATAGCGCACTAGTTGCAGCAGATTCCAGCAATGATAGCGGCTGATGCAGTGAGGCACTTTAGTGAAATGCAGTCTCTGAGCGATAGTGGGCACTAGTAAATGCATTCAATGAAAAGTTGACTCATTTTGACAACACGTGAGCCGTCTAGTTTTGAGTGTTAAATCAGCTTTTCACTGTTTGTTTTATCACAAGGAACACTTCATTCGCACTGTCAATGATAACGCAAAGATGTGATCGGTATCTCGTCCGATACTAAAATGAACAACAAACTGTCCTTTTCAGGATGAGATAAAAACATGATTGAAGAGTTAATATTTTCTAATGAGTTAATTCGGATTTTCAAATTTGTAAAAGTTATAAATTTTACTTTATCTCCGTGTGTCAGACCGTACTGAATTATCTTTTCGTTCAGTCATGAACACGACAGCTGAAACTTTTACTATCTGCATAAAAATCAATTCTTCGCATAATCAAAATTGAAAAACAAGCCCCAATAATGACAAGCAACTTACTATATTATTGAAAATGGTCAATCCTTGTTGAAGCGCAAAATTCTATCGATTGATTAGTCGTTAACATGATTGCTTCCCAAGCACAGTCGACAAAAACATAGACTTTGGAATTTGAAATGTGCTCTTTGTCAGTATAAAAGTAACGATGGGAAATATCAACTGATGCGGCTATCGATAGTTATCGATGATTTCTTACTCCTATCGATAACTATCGATAAGTTTTTCATCTCTATATAAGAGCCTGTTTCAGTCGAAGCCGCTTATATTAGGGACGAATGACCGTTTGGGGTTGAAGTCCCTTCAAAAGAAATCAATCAATCAATCGAAGCCGCTCATAATAGTTCTAGACAGCGACAACAGCAGTCGTCCTCCCTTAGCAGCAGCACCAGCGATAGCGGATAGCGGCCACAGCTGTGCCGTAGGAATGGATAGCGCACTATTTTCAGCGGATCCCAGCAACGATAGCAGCTGGGCCAGCTGATGCATGGACAGCGGATACCAAATGGCAGCGTATAGCGGCCACAACTGTGGCATGGATATGGATAGCGAACTAGTTGCAGCGGATCTCAGCATCGATAGCGGCTGATGCAGTGAGGCACTTTAGTGAAATGCAGTCTCTGTGCGGTAGTGGGCACTAGTAAATGCATTCAATGAAAAGTTGACTCATTTTGACAACACGTGATCCGTCTAGTTTTGAGTGTTATATCAGCATTTCACTGTTTACTTTATCACAACGAATGCTTTGTTCGCACTATCAGTGATAACGCAAAGATGTAATCGGCATCTTATCCGATACTAAATTGAACAACAAATTGTCCTTTTCAGGATGAAAAAAAAACTTGATTGAAGAGCTAATATTTTATAATGAGTTAATTTACATTTTTAAATTTGTAAAAGTTATAAATTTTACTTTATTTCCGTGTCTCAGAACGTACTGAATAATCTTTTTCTTCAGTCATGAGCACGACATCCGAAAAAATTTCATCTCAAAACATAAAAATTGTCAAGCCCCAACCATGACAAGCAACTTACTATATTATTGAAAATTGTCAATCCTTGTTGAAGCGCAAAATTTGATTGATCTGATTAGTCAACGTTTATTTACTAGAAAAAATGACTGACACGCAAGGTTATCTTTCTTGTAAAAGTATTCTACTTCAACCTTGCGGTCGTGGCTTTGCACACGACCCTCCTGTTTTTTTAAATCATTTACTGTTTTTAACATCAAACCTAATTCTGGCCAGGCTAAAATTATTGATCTCATTGAGCTATGTGTCTTCAAAACAATTAAGTACAGTTCACGTAACAGAGTGAATGATCTTTGTAATGCTTTATCACAACTGAATGATTGACCAGAATTAGAGAAAACAAAAACGCAGAAAATGCCGTACTTATTTTCTTCAACATTTTATTGGATAGTTTCTCCTTTTTTAATGCATATAGTACGTCCCAGGCTGAGATAAAACAAAACAAATGCCTGTTTCTTCATTGTTAAAATTTTCCATTTCATCTATATACATCATAATTTACGTAGCTTATAAAAACAATTATCAATAAAAACTACTTTAAAATCAAGGTGATAAGCAGTGAATACCGAATTGCTTGGCAAGTGAATGCTTTTATAATAAACACTACATATAATCGCTTACTAGATATATACTTTGTTGAAATTAGGTATTTTTATATAATAATGAATAGTAACAATTATCTATAGGTAACGAAAAACACGATCAATAATAACAGAAAAAACAATTTGAAACGTTTTAAACACACTAAAAAGCTAAGACGAATAAATAATAAATTATAGTACCTTCTTTTGATTGCAGTTTATTTATTTATTCGTTATGTCCGCTTATTTACGGTATAGTTTGAATTGTGCATGTAATTAATGTATTTTGCGTGTTTTTGTCGTTTTCTTTCATTGAAAATACACATTTATATTCAGTGATTGAATCCTGAAACTACTTACTTTTGGGCTCAAGCACCTTGTAAAAATGCTAAAGCTATTCAATTATGGTTATGTTTAATCAGCAAAACTACTTCTTTTTAGTGTGAGTTTTTCCATTTATTTGTTGAATCTACTAAAACTAGGTTTTTATGTATATAAATGATCAGTTAAACCTTCCTAGTTTTTGTTTAAGTTCGGGTAGTAAAAAAATTTGTTCGTCAAAAATACATATTTATGATTGGTGATGAGCGCTCCAATTTGCCTAAACGTCGATTCCACTAACTCATCATGAAAATAAAACTTTCCAATTTTGGTTAATGATATTAAGTAGAAACTGATTGAATATGGGTAAAGGTAATTCGATTATTTGTAGCAACTACTTATTTATGAGGTATAATGGACTGTGAAAATAAAACTGCTTGGCAGTATTGACTTATTTGTCTGTTAAAAATAAAAATTTATCATCGATAGAAAATGATACATATTACCTATTTTTGGAAGACATTCCCTTATTTATGAGATAAAAAATCCTAATCTGGCAAAACAATAAACAGAAGAGTTTGCCTATAATAATATAACAATAAACCATTTATTCGTAAAAACACACAAATTTTAGGTTGGGCGCCATATTTTTTTTTTGAGTAGTATCCAGAGAGTTTGATCAAATTTACTCGTAACCCTCTTTCTTTTCAATGGACTCATAAATTCACTTTCTTGTAGAAACAAGCCATTATTAGGTACGTTCAGTTATTCAAATCTGGGTACGATCACTTTACTTAGAAGCAAGTATGGTGGTTTTACTCAAAATCTGAGTATGTGCGGTTTAAGGGCATTTTGAGTAGTTTCAACCTAAACATAGTTAGAATCCTATAACCGTGTACAAAAATCTGAAATCCGTGAGTAACTAAACAACCCAATTGCAACGTAGCAATACTCAGAGGGAAAGATATGCGAAGAGAATGTCGTGAGACGAACAAGAAAGGTAACACATTGAGAGGTATTGCAATCAGGTACAATAATGGATATTTTTATTTTCACACGCTTTTCGTGTTCTATTACGAAATGAATGAATGAATGAATTGAGAATGCCCTAAAATTGCTTTACCACAGTGACTTTAAACTGGTGGTTCACAAACCTTTTGTATGGTCAACAAAATAATTATCAATTATGGTGCAAGTACATAAAATTAAACCTAAATATAAAATTTAACACCTTCACGTTTTTTGCGATGCACTTTATTATTCCCCAGGACTTCCACCGTCAAAATTAGTTCTACGAATCGAATGAAAAAGTTAGTCAACAATGCGCTTTGAGAAGAGATCTGGCGCATCTGACACGTAAAACCTACACTCAAAATATTTTTCCCGTTATAATTACCGGAAAAGTTATGTGAATATTTTTCACTGTCATTTTCACGTAGATTTCACGTGATTGTCATTTGAGTTCATCATGAACTGATGAGATGATTTATCCTATGAATCTTATGCAGTAGACATATGCATTTCATGTGAATTTCACGTAGAATTCATTTACTGGTAAAGTGAAAAGCATTCGAGTATCCGATAGCCATCACGTTTTATGCAACGTATATTTTTTATTTATTTCTATAATTTTTAATAGATCAGAAATGGTTATCCGACATTATCGAAATATATTGCGTAATAAATCTCGGGTATACAAATTCGTCAATTCGTGAATGCATAAAACAATATCAAAACTGATAAATATTACGACATTCATCGGCGATGGTTACTACCCGCTGAAGCTGCTTGTGTTCAGGTAACTTCTCCACCACCGAACTAAAGCGGTGTGAAATCTGTAAGCTAAAGACTGAATATTATTTAGATTTTCCCAAAACACACTTATTTGCAAACCATCGAGAAATTCTGTTTATGTTCTGACACTGAATCAGACAATTTGGTTTGTGGATATTTTCGCACAGAGAATTCACGCGATACATCATGTTTGACGTTGTCAAGTTCACGTAGATGATCATGATAAACCAAGACATACATGTGATTTTCATGTTTGTCACATAAATCATGCAAAATGACAGAAAATGAACAAGTATAAAAACTTTAACTTAACAATAACGTGAAAAATATTTTGAGTGTAGTTGGCAAACAGGCGGTTTTTTCATCGTTTATCTCTCTCTCTCTCTCTCTCTCTCTCTGAGTATCTCTACACTTTAAAAAATAGGCACGTAAAATCCACCTGAAAAATCACGTAAGTGACTGACCTTCAGAGAATCTGCCATTTTACGTGACATTAGTAACTTTCACCTAAATTTCACGTACGATTCACTGTCAATTCACGTAAATCGGTCAAATTATAATGTGAATAGTTTGAGCGCGTTGGTATTTGTGTGTTTTGACTTTGTTAGTGTTAGTGCGACTGTGGTGTGACGTTTCCGACAGCGGAATTTACGTGAATTTTTAGTAGGCAAAAAAAGTCAATATGGCGTACAAAGAATTCGTAAGCTGCTTCAGCTAATTCTATATTGGAAAACACGCAATGTAAGTAGCCAGAATAATATTTATATTAACAGAAAAAACATATACATTTTCCGAATTTTCAGTTGGTGAATCCTTTCCAGACGATTGGAATCGTCAACGGTCATTTTCGAGCGGAACACCTCCTGCCGGTTGAACGGTCGACATCTTTCCGGCCATTCCTGTTTTTTTCCTGTCGGAAATTTGATGATTTTAAACATGTAATTATATTTTAGTATTTGAAAAAAATTATATTTTTTATACGCGTTGTCTAGTTTATTTACTTAAAATTCACGTAGATTCCATCTGAATAACACGTAAAAAGTACGCGAATATCATGTGGGGTTTATGCGTTCTGTTTATGGTTTCACCTAAATATCACGTAATAAGGTACGTGAAAATCAGGTTATAATCACCTGACCAACACGTAGACGATTGACACTGAAGTTGACACTAACACACTAACACATGAACGGCTTTCGAGAAATCGGCAAAAGTTACGTGAAAAGAAGGTGGATGAGAATCAGCCACTTTTCGCGGTAAATTTTACGTGCATTTTTTTCAGAGTGTATTGGAACGTCGCTAGTCTTGTTCAAGGACACCAGACGTGCAGATTTTTCTGCATAACGCAGATTTTTAGAGTGCATGTGCAGATTTTTATTGATTTGCAGATATTTGCAGTTTTTCAATAGTTTCTGTAGATTTTTGTCATAGCCTACTTACATTTATGCAGACTTTCTCAAAATGTGTGCAAATTTTTGCAGACTTTTGCCTGCGTAAGCGAAACTTTTTCGGATCACAGATAGAATTTTTTTCAGATTTCAAGCAGTTTTTTTTGGTTTTTCGAGCAGTTGCAAAATTTTTTTAAAAATATCTGGCTTCTCTGGTCTTGTTAAATGATCATTATATGCACCTCCCTGACACGTTCGTAGCCTGTATTTTTGTATACTAGGGAATGAAATGGCATGTTACACTGCTGTGCTTCACTTTGCTATAAACAGCGACATCGATAGATTAGGCAACACTGAACGGGAGTGAAGAGCACGTCAGATGTCTTCCCTTTGCGGCCATTGTTGTTTGGGGCTCGGCATCGAGGGGTTCGTCATAATGGGAGTACTATCAAACTATAGGTAATGGGATTACGGTGTCAGGGAGGTGATAAAATGTGATATTTTGTGATTTCCAGGGGGAATCTATCTGTCAAATATCGTGAAACCAACACATTTGGCAACAAGGCGTCTGTTTGTTTTGGTTTTTGTCGTTTTGATCGTAGTAAAATGGAACCAAGGATACCAAATGTGCAGATTTGTCTGCAAAACGCAGATTTTTGGAGTCCGTGTGCAGATTTTTATTGATTTGCAGATATTTGCAGTTTTTCCACGGTTTCTGCAGATTCTTGTCAGAGTCTCCTTATATTTGCGCAGATTTTCATGAAATGTGTGCAGATTTTTACAGACTTTTGCCTGCGCGAGCGAAATTTTTTCGGATCACGGGTAGATTTTTTTTCAGATTTCAGATTTCGACTTTTATTAATAATGCGTTCCGTAGTGAAATTTTGGGACAGCAACTAGTTTTTAACGAAAATTGGTGATGTTTTATCGCCACATTGGTAATTTATCAAACGTCATGGACCAAACAAACTTCATGGACCAGAGTTGATCTGCGTTAACGCACACATATATGAAATTTGACAGCGGTAAATCCCCCTGGTGATTCCAGAGAAAAATTAGAGTTTTGCGCTCTAACTGACAACCGCAACTGACAACCGAAAATGACAATTTCAGACAGCACCGATAAAATGCGACTCATGAACTTGTTTGTCAAAGCGTATGCAGACTCTTAATTTACTTCAATTGAAATTGAATAGCATTGAAGCCCCCTTGATTCCTTGCCTTCGACTATGCAGCAGAGCCGCATTGATATGGTTTGCAATCAGAATGTTCTACGAATAAACTAGTTATAATCCATTATTTGATGTTGCTTAAACAGTATGCAATATAACATAGTTTTCATTGACTGGTGAATGACCGCCGGTTGAAACCACAACAAAAAAATGTGTCGATGAGATATATGGGAAAAAGGCCTCTGAATTTCGTTCAGAGATTTAGAGGTACGGCTCAAGAGTTTCGTCTTCTCGAAAGAAGTCACTATTCTAAATTTCAGCACAATCGGACTTCGGGAAGTCGTGCGGGTAAAATTATACTTTTTTACCAATGAAAAAATGTTCGATAAAAAAAATTGTGATGTCAAATTTCTTAGAGATGCAATAAACGTTAAAATCTAGTGTTTTTTTTTTTGTAAGATTTGGATAACTGCGACCATTATTTTGATCTTTTGTGGTAGAGAAAAAATAGTTATATATTTTACAGCTGGGAACTCTCTCAGCTTTAATTTATTTTTACCATTGAGGACATTTTTCGAAAAAACCTGAGCCCTACCGCTAAACGAAATTCGAAGGCCTAGTTTCCCCATAACTTCTGTTGGTTCCAGCTTGAGAATTCCGGTGCTTCAGAAAGTCTTTTTTTTTGAAAATTTGTTTCCTGAGATAACATAAATGTTTTCCAGTACCGCAAAAGTCTACAGCGCATCGTTTCTATGTCTGTCTCCTGCATCTTCAAAATTGAGTTTTATAGACATAGTTGTCCCATGACTTTTATTTTATATATCATGGCCAGTCTTGTCCACTTACTCATCTTTGTGCATTTATGAACACAAAAATTACATCACAGCAGTTTTTTAGTAGGCATTGTGATGAGCAAGAAAAAAGCACAACCTTATTGAGCGATGCCTTTGAAGGTTTAAATTAGTTTATTTGACACGGCACGATACATTTTCTGTTTTACTGAGCCAAGTACAATTCGTATTAATTCTACGTTAGCAGGGAAAAGAGGGAGGCCTTTTCTTTATTCTCGCGGCCGACTACGAGCTAGTGGGGATTTAAGGTGAGAGGAGGGAAGATACAATTTTGACTTAAAACTATTTTGGAACTTTGTTTTTCGACTGGTAGAGCAATTGTATTCTTGTTTGTTGTGGGTTCAAAATATTTGTGTAAGCATAGATGCGGGCTCTTCGTTTCCGTGTCTTCAGCATAGCATATTTGTATCCTTAATCTGACAAATAGACAAAGAAAATTTTAAATTTTAATGTCAGCGTTTTTCAGAAAGCAGTATAGCTGTGTCATGTACTGGAGATCACCGCTTCCCAGAATGTCTCTAACGGGTACGTTCGGTTGTTTTCCTCGGGCCCGAAGGGAATCTATAAGCTCGGACCTAACACCACAGTGTTCGGTACACGACCAAACAACATGCTCGATGTCATGGTAGCCATCGCCACAAACGCAGTGATTACTGTTTACAAGCCCTATACGAAAGAGATGCGTGTTTAACGTGTAGTGATTGGACATAAGTCTGGACATCACGCGAATGAAGCCCCGACCTACATCCAACCCCTTGAACCATGCTTTCGTCGATACCTTAGGAAAAATGGAATGTAGCCACCGTCCCAGTTCATCTGAGTTCCATGATGATTGCCAACTGTTGAGTGTTCTCTGACGCAAAATGCTATAAAATTCATCATAAGCAATTGGTCTTTCATAAATATCGCCATCAATAGCACCCACCTTAGCAAAAGAGTCAGCCTTTTCATTACCCGGAATCGAGCAATGAGAAGGGACCCACGCTAAGGTAACCCGGTAATTTTTATCTGTTAAAGCACTTAAAAACCGCCGTATTTTCCCCAGGAAATACGGGGTGTGCTTCACAGGCTTCATCGATCGCAGAGCCTCAATGGCACTGAGACTATCTGTGAAGATGAAGTAGTGGTCTGTGGGTAGAGTTTCGATGATTCCAAGAGAGTACTGAATAGCAGCAAGTTCTGCGACGTACACGGAAGCAGGAGCATCGAGTTTGTAGGAGGCGGTAAAATTTTCGTGGAAAACACCGAAGCCAGTGGACTCATCTAGATTAGATCCGTCAGTGTAAAACCTTTTATCATAACTAACATGTTTAAACTTATTGGAAAAAATCTTAGGGATCTCTTGGGGTCGCAATTGATCCGGGATACCAGAAATGTCTTGTTTCATGGTGGTGTCGAAGAATATAGCATTATTAGAAGTATCTAAAAGTGCGACATTGGAGGAATCGTATGAAGAAGGATTAATATCTTGAGCCATATAGTCAAAATATAAAGTCATAAATCTGGATTGAGATTGAAGGTCGACCAACCTCTCGAAATTTTCAATTACTAATGGGTTCATAACTGTGCATCGAATTAGCAACCGGTAAGAGAGATTCCAAAAACGATGTTTCAACGGAAGAATACCCGCTAACACTTCAAGACTCATCGTATGAGTCGACTGCATGCAACCCAAGGCAATACACAAACAACGATATTGTATTCTCTCTAATTTTATAATGTGCGTGTTCGCGGCGGAGCGAAAGCAGAAACAGCCGTACTCAAGAACTGACAATATCGTTGTTTGGTAAAGCCTTAGAAGGTCTCCTGGGTGGGCTCCCCACCAGGTTCCGGTAATCGTACGAAGAAAATTAATCCTCTGTTGGCATTTTCGTGTCAGATACCTAATATGACAAGCCCAGGTGCATTTAGAGTCGAACCAGACCCCGAGATATTTAGCGACTAAAACCTGAGAGATCGTTTTACCCGTTAGTAGGAGCTGCAGCTGAGCTGGGTTATGCTTCCTAGAAAAAACGACCAACTCAGTTTTCTCCGGAGAGAATTCGATACCCAGCTTAAGAGCCCATTCAGACAAATTGTCTAAGGTATCTTGCAATGGTCCTTGCAGATCGCTAGCCACGCTACCAGTAATGGATACAACGCTATCGTCTGCAAGTTGCCTTAGCGTGCATGAATTTGCAAGACATTCATCGATGTCATTGACGTAAAAATTATATAAGAGAGGACTTAAACATGAGCCCTGGGGAAGGCCCATGTAACTAATTCGGGAAGTTGTCGAATCGCCATGTGAGAAATACATATGCTTTTCTGACAACAAATTGAGCAAAAAGTTATTCAGATTTAGTGAAAGTCCCTGCGAATGAAGTTTCGCGCTTAAAACTTCTACAGAGACAGAGTCAAAAGCCCCCTTAATATCCAAGAACGCAGAAGCCATTTGCTCTTTTCGAGCAAATGCGAGTTGAATTTCAGTAGAAAGCAACGCTAGGCAATCGTTCGTCCCTTTGCCCCGGCGAAAGCCAAATTGAGTATCTGAAAGCAAACCGTTTGTTTCGACCCATTTGTCTAACCGTAAGAGGATCATTTTCTCCATTAATTTCCGGAGGCAAGAGAGCATCGCAATCGGCCTATATGAATTGTGATCAGAGGCAGGTTTCCCGGGTTTCCGAATAGCAATGACTTTTACCTCCCTCCAGTCATGCGGAACAATATTTAGCTCAAGAAACTTGTTGAACAAGTCCAACAAGCGTCTTTTTGCAGAGTCGGGTAGATTCTTCAATAGGTTGAATTTTATTCTATCTAACCCTGGAGCCTTATTGTTGCACGACAGGAGAGCCATTGAAAATTCCAACATCGAAAATGGAGACTCTTCCGTAGTTACTATAAACGCGTCGCGAAAAGTTCTCTGTTCCGGTACAGAATCCGGACAGACCTTTTTGGCAAAATCGAGTATCCAGCGATCTGAATACTCCTCACTCTCATTCGAAACGTCACGGTTCCGCATGCGCCTGGCGGTATCCCAAAGAGTGCTCATCGCTGTTTCCCTCGACAACGCGTTTACGAACCGCCGCCAGTACCCGCGTTTTTTCGCCTTTACTAAGCTCTTCATCTGCCTGTCCAGTGCCTCGTACTTTCGTAGTAGGTTGACAGTGCCGTACTCCCGGTAGTCCTTATACGCCGCGGACCTTCGCGCGTACAGCTCAGAGCACTCTTTGTCCCACCATTTGTTGGGAGGGCGTTGTCTAATCGTTACCCCGGGTATCGGTTTCGTCTGAGCTTGCGTCGCGGCGTCGATTATCAAGCCAGCTAAGAACGCGTATTCTTCCTCCGGAGGAAGTTCCTCGTGAGTCTCGATAGATTCCGCTGTAATAGACTCATAACGCTTCCAATCAATATTACGTGTAAGGTCGTAGGAAATATTGATTGGGTTCGGGGGAGTTGAACCATTAGCAATTGATATAACGATTGGAAGATGATCACTACCGTGGGGATCGTTGATTACTTTCCACTGGCAATCTAACGCAAGTGATGTCGAGCAGAGGGATAGGTCAAGCACGCTTTCACGTGCTGGAGGATTAGGTACACGTGTCGCTTCCCCAGTATTCAAAAGTGTCATATTGAAGTCGTCGATCAAGTTACAAATTAAAGAAGATCGGTTGTCGTCGTACAGCGACCCCCATAGCGAACAGTGAGAGTTAAAATCTCCCAAAATCAAAAAAGGTGCGGGAAGCAATTCTGCTATATCAAGGAGTTGCTTCTGTTCAATCCGCGCGGATGGGGGAATATATAACGAAACAAGGCAAAGGTCTTTTCCATTCATATTCGTTTGAATGGCAACAACTTCAATATTCGAGATCGAGGGGAGGTCGATTCTGAAAAAAGAATAGCACTTTTTGATCCCTAAAAGTACCCCTCCACCGGTTGAGTCTCGATCTCGACGAATGATGTTAAAATCGTGGAAATTAAGTTGGTCATTTGAATTGAGAAAAGTTTCACAAAGCGCGAACGCATCACAATTGTATGTGTTTATCAAATGTGAAAATAAATCAAATTTGGGGATGATACTTCTGCAGTTCCACTGTAACACAGTGACAAAATTCCTAACCTCTTTCAACGTATTAGTCATCGAAAGATACGATAGCTGAAATGAGGGGCCAAGTTGCTGTGAGTTGCTTCAAAAAGGTTTTCACTGTTGGGAGAAGGGCAAGAAGAATGTTTTGAAGGGGATCTGGTATGTTGAATGTTTTAAATATCCAGTCCACAATATCAGAGAATTTTATGAACCCTGTTTCTTTTATGTCTTCTGATCGAGAAATGGGTGCACGAGGGGTTTTTGGTGCCCCAGGAAGCGGTGGGTACTCCTGGTTTGATTTGAAATTGAAACCGGGGGGTACTTGCTTCGGTTTTTCTTCACCGCTTCCTTTTTGTGTTGTCTTATTGGTCATTCCGCTAGGGGTTATCTTACGACCTTTACGAGAAAGATTAGGAGAGTTGAGCATTCTCCTCTTCCTAGATCCCTCTGGCAAGGCATAGGAACACCCTTCGACGGGATCGTCAGATGTACCCTCATCGGTTGGCAAAAAGGAAAAGATGTTTCCTGTCGAGGGTGGCTCAGCCCTCTTAAGCATTTCTGCAAAAGAGCGCTTTGATCGTTCCTTAAGGGAACGCTTAATTTTTTCCTCGCGCTGTTTGTACGCGGGACATGCCGGAAGGTCATGCCGAGTTCCCTCGCAATAAAGACACTTTTCAGTATCCCCACTGCAAGCGTTCTCAGCATGATTGCCTCCGCACTTGCTACAGCGTGCCTTGTTGCAGCAGTAGGTGGCTGTGTGACCTAACTGCTTACAGTTTTGGCAATGCATGACCCGCGGTACGAACAGGCGTACAGGTAGACGAACCCTGTCCAAGCGGACGTAGTTCGGCAGCGCGGATCCGGCGAATGTTACTCGGAAGGAATCCGAAGGGAGGAATTTCTTCTTCCCTTCTTCGATGGATACT
Source organism: Wyeomyia smithii (assembly GCF_029784165.1). Taxonomy (NCBI): domain Eukaryota; kingdom Metazoa; phylum Arthropoda; class Insecta; order Diptera; family Culicidae; genus Wyeomyia; species Wyeomyia smithii. The sequence goes on from NC_073694.1 coordinate 82,837,973, forward strand.
GAATGCAATTGCTTGCAATCCAGTATCTTTACACTTTGCATCAAGGGGTTTTTAAAACAGCCAACTCCATGACGCAAAATGTCATCGACAGTGAGATTCCCCTCGGTAACCACACCGTCGATTTCTACATCCTTGGCAGGGATGTACACGCGATACTCTCTCGTGAAGAGCTCGTAGCCAGCAATTTCGTTTGCTTGCTTCAAGCTACTCACGACAACTCGCAGTTTGTTCGGCCTCACCTTCGTAATCTCGGTTACGGCCGAAAAATGTTTTGCCAGGTCTTTGCCAATTTGAATAATATTCAATGGCTTCTTTATGGGCCGGAAAAAAACAACGTAGGGACCGCCAGCGGCATCTGGGTAAGCTTTTACCCGTACTTCCGGTACTCTTGGTACAGGACTTGGCAAAGGGGAGGGCACAGGGGAAGGTAGGGGTGAGCTGATGGGAGAAATTTCAATTTCTTCCCCGTTTGTCTCCACCTCCAGGAAAAGTTGCACCTGCATGTCGTCCATTTTGCGGGAGCGTTACGCTCTACCGCACACAAACGATAAATATTCGAATATGGGGGGGGGGGGGGGTTCAAGAAGTTGGTGTTAAATTTTAAAAACAATTTTTCAATCTACAATGGATCAAATAAAAAAAAAGACAGTAATACTAATTCTAATAACAATAGCAATAATAATAATAATAATAATAATAATAATAATAATAATATTAATAATAACAATAATAATATCAATAATAATATTAATAATAATATTATAACATAGTAATAATATTGATAATAATAGTAAAAATTCTAAAGGTAATACGTCACCGAACGTCTAAGTCACGACCTCACGGCTGATAGTAGAATTAATCGAGCGTCTCCGCAGAACAAACAATGACGATCCAGCTTCGTGTTGAGACGCAGTGGCCGTGTCCTACACGCGACCTTGTAGATGCCACTTGTAGTTGACTTCCACTCGCTCGATCGTATGATGGTCCGTGCTGCTAGCGGGGTAACAGCGGTGCGGGAGAATTATTCTTGCTGATATATCAACTGCGTATCGAATCACTGGCGGGGTAGCCTGCCCCTACCAGTGTGCAGATGTTTCTGCCGATATATAACAGGCTATTGTTATCGCGCAGCACAAGAACTAATCGACAAAAAAACACCCGTACGATAACTCGTGTATTGTTATTTTGCGAACTCAAACGGAGATAAACAATTTGCGTCTAATCGAGACGAAAGCAAAACAACGAATGAGCGATGCCTTCACGCGTAGAGAGTGTGAAATATATCTACACACATGAGTAGGCGATTCGTTGTTTTGCTTTCGTCTCGATTAGACGCAAATTGTTTATCTCCGTTTGAGTTCGCAAAATAACAATACACGAGTTATCGTACGGGTGTTTTGAAGTAGAATACTTCTCTCAGGAAGTTCGGCTACATAGGGATGTGAAATGAAAATCTAAAACCGAAAAAAGGGAAAAATATGTCCAATTTCAAATGCTAATAAATCGGTTAGTATTCGATGGATTTCCTTCGTTCTTGCAGCAATAGATTGGAAAATCTTCTAAGATTCTTCCCGAAATAAGATAATTGTAATTTTATTATTCACACTATTGTACTATTGAAAATAGTCAAGCCTTGTCAAAACGAAAAATTCGACCTCTGATTGGTCGTTATATGATTGCTTCCCAAGCACGGTCGACAGAATCATATACCTTGCAATTGAAAACTTGCTATTTGGCCTATATAAGAGCCTGTTTCAGCCGAAGTCGGTCATAATAGTTCTAGACAGCGACAACAGCAGTCGTCCTTCCTTAGCAGCAGCACTAGCCCTGTGGTTGGTCACCACGTCTCAGGAGCAGCGCGGTTCTTCTCAGCGTGTGTCGCCAGACTGCCATTATTTCTCCCGTTTCAGGGCAGCATGAAGATTGCCATCAGGAAATCTAATTTTAAACATCAAAATGCCTTTTCAAGGCAAACGAACAAGTCATTGAAAGTTAATAATTTTTGACAACGCAAGCAAGCATTCTGTGTTGGATCCTAGCAATTTAAATCTGTCGTACACGTCTAATTTACTCAATGTGAAATAGCTTCCACAGTGCATGTTTTCCGTGTTACATAATTCTCATAAAACTATGTTCGAATACAATATCCGGATACCCGGATATCCGACTATCTGAAAACCCGGATATCCTGTCGGATAATATCCGGATATCCGATTGATCCGGATTTTGGATTTTTGTCCGATATCCGAGGTCGGATATTCGGGTAGTTTAATCCGGATAGTCCCAGCACTAGTTAATAATTTTCTGGCATCAACACAAGCAGACATTCTGTGCGGGATGCAATCAAATTCTGTTGTAGTTGTCTAATTTTTACTTCATTTAGTAAACCCCCCACTGTAGGGGCAGCGCAAAGACTGCGATCAGCATAACCGACATTGAAATACAAACTGCCCTGTTAGACCGCATTCACAAAGACAGTTAGTTCGACTATGCAGAGCTAATATGAAGTCGATTCAATCAATCAGCATTAACAGAATTTCGTCGTCTCCCAGCTGCCAAGTTGCAACATGATGCAACACGCAACAGCGAGCAAACGAAATCGAACGCGAACCGATTCGCCCGGCCGTAGGTTAATGTACAGCCGTTAGTAGAGCTGTACATTAACCTACGGCCGGGTGAATCGGTTCGCGCCGCTTTTCACGTTTAGCCTGGCAGAGGCCTTAGTCCTCGCTGTCAAGGTAGCACAGAGTTGTAAGATAAACACTACATCCTATGATAAATTAAACAATTGTCCTTATAAGGACAACAAATGAATTAATGGAGATTTAATTTTTGAAGTAGAATACTTCTCTCAGGAAATTCGGATACATAGAGATGTGAAATGAAAATCTAAAACCGAAAAAAGTGAAAAATATGTCCAATTTCAAATGCTAATAAATCGGTTAGTATCCGATGGATTTCCTTCATTCTTGCAGCAATAGATTGGAAAATCTTCTAAGATTCTTCCTAAATGAAGGTAATTGTAATTTTAGTTTTCAAACTGTTGTACTATTGAAAATAATCAAGCCTTGTCAAACGTCTGTTTCAGCCGAAGCCGCTCCTAATTAGTGCTGGGACTTTTAACCGGATATATTCGTGATCCGGTTATCCGAGGTCGGATATCCGGATAGTTTAATCCGGATAGTCCCAGCACTACTCCTAATAGTTCTAGACAGCGACAACAGCAGTCCTCTCTAGCAGCAACAGTAGCAGTGCAGTGGATACCAGCGATAGCGGATAGCGGCCACAGCTTTGGCATAGCAATGGATAGCGCGCTAGTTGCAGCGGATTTCAGCATCGAAAGCAGCTGAGCCAGCTGATGCAGGGACAGCGGATACAGTTTCTGTGTGATAGCGAGCACTAGTAATTGCATTCAATGAAAAGTTGACTCATTTTGGCAACACATGAGCCGTCTAGTTTTGAGTTTTAAATCAGCTTTTCACTGTTTATTTTAGCACAAGAAATATTTTATTCGCACTGTCAGTGATAACGCCAAGATATGATTGGTATCTTATCCGGTATTGAATTGAACAACAAATTATACTTTTGAGGATGAAATAAAAACTTGATGATTGAAGAGTTAATATTTTCTCTTGAGTTAATTTAGATTTCTAAATTTGTAAAAGTTATAAATTTTACTTAATCTCCGTGTCTCAGAACGTACTGAATTATCTTTTCCCTCAGTCATGAGCACGACATCCGAAAAATTATCGGCATGAAAATTAATTTTTCGCATAACCAAAATTTAAAAATTGTCAAGCCTCAATCATGACAAGCAACTTACTATATTATTGAAAATGGTCAATCCTCCAGACGGGTTATCTTTCTCGTGAAAGTATTCTACTTCAACCTTGCGGTCGTGGCTTTGCACACAACCCTCCTGTGATTTTTTTGTCGATTAGTTCTTGTGTTGCGCGATAACAATAGCCTGTTGTATATCGGCAGAAACATCTGCACACTGGTAGGGGCAGGCTACCTCGCCAGTGATTCGATACGCAGCTGATATATCAGCAAGAATAATTTTCCCGCACCGCTGTTACCCCGCTAGCAGCACGGACCACCATACGATCGAGCGAGTGGAAGTCAACTACAAGTGGCATCTACAAGGTCGCGTGTAAGATACGGCCACTGTGTCACAACACGAAGCTGGATCGTCATTGTTTGTTCTGCGGAGACACTCGATTAATCCAACTATCAGCCGTGAGGTCGTGACTTAGACGTTCGGTGAAGTATTACATTTAGAATTTTTACTATAATTATCAATATTATTACTATGTTATAATATTATTATTAATATTATTATTGATATTATTATTATTGTTATTATTATTATTATTACTACAATTATTATTATTATTATTATTATTACTATTGTTATTAGTATTAGTATTACTGTCTTTTTTTTTATTTGATCCATTGTAGATTGAAAAATTGTTTTTAAAATTTAATATCAACTACTTGAACCCCTCCCCCCCCATATTCGAATATTTATCGTTTGTGTGCGGTAGAGCGTAACGCTCCCGCAAAATGGACGACATGCAGGTGCAACTTTTCCTGGAGGTGGAAACAAACGGGGAAGAAATTGAAATTTCTCCCATCAGCTCACCCCTACCTTCCCCTGTGCCCTCCCCTTTGCCAAGTCCTGTACCAAGAGTACCGGAAGTACGGGTAAAAGCTTACCCAGATGCCGCTGGCGGTCCCTACGTTGTTTTTTTCCGGCCCATAAAAAAGCCATTGAATATTATTCAAATTGGCAAAGACCTGGCAAAACATTTTTCGGCCGTAACCGAGATTACGAAGGTGAGGCCGAACAAACTGCGAGTTGTCGTGAGTAGCTTGAAGCAAGCAAACGAAATTGCTGGCTACGAGCTCTTCACGAGAGAGTATCGCGTGTACATCCCTACCAAGGATGTAGAAATCGACGGTGTGGTTACCGAGGGGAATCTCACTGTCGATGACATTTTGCGTCATGGAGTTGGCTGTTTTAAAAACCCCTTGATGCAAAGTGTAAAGATACTGGATTGCAAGCAATTGCATTCAGTATCCATCGAAGAAGGGAAGAAGAAGTTCCTCCCTTCGGATTCCTTCCGAGTAACATTCACCGGATCCGCGCTGCCGAACTACGTCCGCTTGGACAGGGTTCGTCTACCTGTACGCCTGTTCGTACCGCGGGTCATGCATTGCCAAAACTGTAAGCAGTTAGGTCACACAGCCACCTACTGCTGCAACAAGGCACGCTGTAGCAAGTGCGGAGGCAATCATGCTGAGACCGCTTGCAGTGGGGATACTGGAAAGTGTCTTTATTGCGAGGGAACTCGGCATGACCTTCCGGCATGTCCCGCGTACAAACAGCGCGAGGAAAAAATTAAGCGTTCCCTTAAGGAACGATCAAAGCGCTCTTTTGCAGAAATGCTTAAGAGGGCTGAGCCTCCCTTGACAGGAAACATCTTTTCCTTCTTGCCAACTGATAAGGGTACATCTGACGATCCCGTCGAAGGGTGTTCCTATGCCTTGCCAGAGGGATCTAGGAAGAGGAGAATGCTCAACTCTCCTAATCTTTCTCGCAAAGGTCGTAAGATAACCCCTAGCGGAATGACCAATAAGACAACACAAAAAGGAAGCGATGAAGAAAAACCGAAGCAAGTACCCCCCGGTTTTAATTTCAAATCAAACCAGGAGTACCCACCGCTTCATGGGGCACCAAAAACCCCTCGTGCACCCATTACTCGATCAGAAGATAAAAAAGAAACAGGGTTCATAAAATTTTCTGATATTGTGGACTGGATATTTAAAACATTCAACATACCAGATCCCCTACAAAATATTCTTCTTGCCCTTCTTCCTACAGTGAAAACCTTTTTGAAGCAACTAGCAGCAACTTGGCCCCTCATTTCAGCTATTATATCTTTCGATGACTAATACGGCGAAAAAGGTTAGGAATTTTTTCACTGTATTACAGTGGAATTGCAGAAGTATCATCCCCAAATTCGATTTATTTTCTCATTTGATGAATACATACAATTGTGACGCATTCGCGCTCTGTGAAACCTTTCTCAATTCGAACGATCAACTCAATTTCCACGATTTTAACATTATTCGTCGAGATCGAGACTCACACGGTGGAGGGGTACTTTTAGGGATCAAAAAGTGCTATTCTTTTTTCAGAATCGACCTCCCCTCGATCTCGAATATTGAAGTTGTTGCCATTCAAACGAATTTGAATGGAAAAGACCTTTGCCTTGTTTCGTTATATATTCCCCCATCCGCGCGGATTGAACAGAAGCAACTCCTTGATATAGCAGAATTGCTTCCCGCACCTTTTATGATTTTGGGAGATTTTAACTCTCACTGTTCGCTATGGGGGTCGCTGTACGAGGACAACCGATCTTCTTTAATTTGTAACTTGATCGACGACTTCAATATGACACTTTTGAATACTGGGGAAGCGACACGTGTACCTAATCCTCCAGCACGTGAAAGCGTGCTTGACCTATCCCTCTGCTCGACATCACTAGCGTTAGATTGCCAGTGGAAAGTAATCAACGATCCCCACGGTAGTGATCATCTTCCAATCGTTATATCAATTGCTAATGGTTCAACTCCCCCGAACCCAATCAATATTTCCTACGACCTTACACGTAATATTGATTGGAAGCGTTATGAGTCTATTATAGCGGAATCTATCGAGACTCACGAGGAACTTCCTCCAGAGGAAGAATACGCGTTCTTAGCTGGCTTGATAATCGACGCCGCGACTCAAGCTCAGACGAAACCGATACCCGGGGTAACGATTAGACAGCGCCCTCCCAACAAATGGTGGGACAAAGAGTGCTCTGAGCTGTACGTGCGAAGGTCCGCGGCATATAAGGACCACCGGGAGTACGGCACTGTCAACCTGCTTCGAAAGTACGAGGCACTGGGCAGGCAGATGAAGAGCTTAGTAAAGGCGAAAAAACGCGGGTACTGGCGGCGGTTCGTAAACGCGTTGTCGAGGGAAACAGCGATGAGCACTCTTTGGGATACCGCCAGGCGCATGCGGAACCGTGACGTTTCGAATGAGAGTGAGGAGTATTCAGATCGCTGGATACTCGACTTTGCCAAAAAGGTCTGTCCGGACTCTGTACCGGAACAGAAAACCTTTCGCGACGCGTTTATAGTAACTACGGAAGAGCCTCCATTTTCGATGTTGGAATTTTCAATGGCTCTCCTGCCGTGCAACAATAAGGCTCCAGGGTTAGATAGAATAAAATTCAACCTGTTGAAGAATCTACCCGACTCTGCAAAAAGACGCTTGTTGAATTTGTTCAACAAGTTTCTTGAGCTAAATATTGTTCCGCATGACTGGAGGGAGGTACAAGTCATTGCTATTGGGAAACCCGGGAAACCTGCCTCTGATCACAATTCATATAGGCCGATTGCGATGCTCTCTTGCCTCCGGAAATTAATGGAGAAAATGATCCTCTTACGGTTAGACAAATGGGTCGAAACAAACGGTTTACTTTCAGATACTCAATTTGGCTTTCGCCGGGGCAAAGGGACGAACGATTGCCTAGCGTTGCTTTCTACTGAAATTCAAGTCGCATTTGCTCGGAAAGAGCAAATGGCTTCTGCGTTCTTGGATATTAAGGGGGCTTTTGACTCTGTCTCTGTAGAAGTTTTAAGCGCGAAACTTCATTCGCAGGGACTTTCACCAAATTTGAATAACTTTTTGCTCAACTTGTTGTCAGAAAAGCATATGTATTTCTCACATGGCGATTCGACAACTTCCCGAATTAGTTACATGGGCCTCCCCCAGGGCTCATGTTTAAGTCCTCTCTTATATAATTTTTACGTCAATGACATCGATGAATGTCTTGCAAATTCATGCACGCTAAGGCAACTTGCAGACGATAGCGTTGTATCCATTACTGGTAGCGAGGCTAGCGATCTGCAAGGACCATTGCAAGATACCTTAGACAATTTGTCTGAATGGGCTCTTAAGCTGGGTATCGAATTCTCTCCGGAGAAAACTGAGTTGGTCGTTTTTTCTAGGAAGCATAACCCAGCTCAGCTGCAGCTCGTACTAACGGGTAAAACGATCTCTCAGGTTTTAGTCGCTAAATATCTCGGGGTCTGGTTCGACTCTAAATGCACCTGGGCTTGTCATATTAGGTATCTGACACGAAAATGCCAACAGAGGATTAATTTTCTCCGTACGATTACCGGAACTTGGTAGGGTGCTCACCCAGGAGACCTTCTAAGGTTATACCAAACAACGATATTGTCAGTTCTTGAGTACGGCTGTTTCTGCTTTCGCTCCGCCGCGAACACGCACATTATAAAATTAGAGAGAATACAATATCGTTGTTTGCGTATTGCCTTGGGTTGCATGCAGTCGACCCATACGATGAGTCTTGAAGTGCTAGCGGGTATTCTTCCGTTGAAACATCGTTTTTGGAATCTCTCTTACCTAATTCGATGCACAGTTATGAACCCATTAGTAATTGAAAATTTCGAGAGGTTGGTCGACCTTCAATCTCAATCCAGATTTATGACTTTATATTTTGACTATATGGCTCAAGATATTAATCCTTCTTCATACGATTCCTCCAATGTCGCACTTTTAGATACTTCTAATAATGCTATATTCTTCGACACCAACATGAAACAAGACATTTCTGGTATCCCGGATCAATTGCGACCCCAAGAGATCCCTAAGATTTTTTCGAATAAGTTTAAACATGTTAGTTATGATAAAAGGTTTTACACTGACGGATCTAATCTAGATGAGTCCACTGGCTTCGGTGTTTTCCACGAAAATTTTACCGCCTCCTACAAACTCGATGCTCCTGCTTCCGTGTACGTCGCAGAACTTGCTGCTATTCAGTACTCTCTTGGAATCATCGAAACCCTACCCATAGACCACTACTTCATCTTCACAGATAGTCTCAGTGCCATTGAGGCTCTGCGATCGATGAAGCCTGTGAAGCACACTCCGTATTTCCTGGGGAAAATACGGCGGTTTTTAAGTGCTTTAACAGATAAAAATTACCGGGTTACCTTAGCGTGGGTCCCTTCTCATTGCTCGATTCCGGGTAATGAAAAGGCTGACTCTTTAGCTAAGGTGGGTGCTATTGATGGCGATATTTATGAAAGACCAATTGCTAATGATGAATTTTATAGCATTTTGCGTCAGAGAACACTCAACAGTTGGCAATCATCATGGAACTCAGATGAACTGGGACGGTGGCTACATTCCATTTTTCCTAAGGTATCGACGAAAGCATGGTTCAAGGGGTTGGATGTAGGTCGGGACTTCAGTCGCGTGATGTCCAGACTTATGTCCAATCACTACACGTTAAACACGCATCTCTTTCGTATAGGGCTTGTAAACAGTAATCACTGCGTTTGTGGCGATGGCTACCATGACATCGAGCATGTTGTTTGGTCGTGTGCCGAATTCTGTGATGTTAGGTCCGAGCTTATAGATTCCCTCCGGGCCCGAGGAAAACAACCGAACGTACCCGTTAGAGACATTCTGGGAAGCGGTGATCTCCAGTACATGACACAACTGTACTGTTATTTGAAAAAGACTGACATTAAAATTTAATATTCTTTTGTCTATTTGTCAGAATACCCGTATACGACGCTGGAGACAAGAACACGAAGAGCCTAAATCTATGTTTAAAAAACAAAAAAGAACACCAGTCGAAACACAAATAGATCGTATATCTTAATAAGTTTTAAGCAAGAATTGTATTTCCCTCCTCTCACCTTAAATCCCCACTAGCTCGTAGTCGGCCGCGAGAGTAAATAAAAGGCCTCCCTCTTTTCCCTGCTAACGTAGAATTAATACGAATTGTACTTGGCTCAGTAAAACAGAAAATGTATCGTGCCGTGTCAAATAAACTAATTTTAAACCATGAGTAGGCGAGCCAAAGCTGCGTGCTGTTGAGTAAATTTACTGTGTCTGGGCTAAATTTATCATAGACCTGCACCGTGATAGTAAAAAAACGCAGTGAGCATAACACAGTGAGTATAGCGCAGAGCCCTACCTAAACGCTACAGAACAGGTTATTAAGGAAACAGTCAGAAAAGTTTTCCCAGCTAGAATTTTCATCATAGTGCCCTTATCATTGGGTAATACATGTGCGCTATCTACATTTTATCAGTTGCTATCAAGGAAGTCTCTGCGAGAGCTTTATGCGCTTACTCTTCACAATACTAGCTTTCTGATGTTGCGTATTTTGCTTTCTTCACACAGAGTGCTTTTGATTTTAGTGCGCGAAAAAAATTATCAACTCATCCGTTTTTTTCAACATGCTTCAGTGTTCTGTGCAAATTATATGAGCCTCTTTGTTACACACGATGAGTATGCCAAGACTGATCATTGCATTGTTGTGATAAATACATCAAATCACCAAAAGCATGCGAACTTTAACAAACCCGTACCCGATGTTGTCGTATCATATTCACTAACCGATCTAAAAATAGGCGAAATGATGCCCATCGCTGATGGCAATAAATCGTACATGCCTTTGATGATGAATATGATATTCTTTGCTCGATCAAGACAAACGAAATCCTAAGAAACAAATAAAAAGACTTTAATTAATTAATGAGGTGTAGAGAATAAAACTTATTCGGATATTTTTGTATTTCAATTACGAACATTTCACTATCCCCAGTTGAACGTGTATCGAGTGCTATTCCTTACAGCACTTTTTTACCAGTGTTTGAAATGTCTGTCAGTTGCGGGTGTTGCTTCTTCTTTTTCTTAAAAATACCCTGCATTCTAATTTTTGTGGGAAAGGACCATATTTTTCTTTTTCAATAATTCTGACGGAAACGTTTTATCAATAATTACTCTCTCTCGAAACAACTTTGAGTATGGATGAAACTTGTGCATGCCTTGTTATTACCGGTGTTCCATTGGAAACGGAATTCGGAATTGATCTTCAAAGCTTTCGCGCTGGTGACAAAATTTGTGGAATTGAAATGATTCCGTCCGGAATGCATTTTGTTTATTGTGCATCTCAAGGAACCAACGGAGAAATCTCATCTAGAGTCGGCTTTCCGCATTATTTTAAAAGTGGGGAAATAGTAGTACGTGAATGGAGTACCAGCACTGAAGAGTTACGATCTAACGGCAATGCAAATAGCATCAGAAAAAATCTTAAAAGTTTTATGAAGTAGGCTTAGTCTTCAAGTTATTGAATTGTTTTAAAAGCTACAGATTTTTGTTTCAGATATATGGTTCCTTATAACTGTAATGATTTTTCAAAATGGTTCAAGCTGTCTTCAAGCATTACAGAAAAAACAATACAACAGCTCTCACCAGACAGTGGAATAATACGCGATAGTACAGATTTGCTTTCATACGTCGATTCGAATGACGCATCAACTGGGGTTGAATCACAAGTGTTTGTACAAAATTCTCTAAAACAAGATTTTTCACATTTTAAATCTATTGCTGGTACAATTCCCAAGTTCACAATTCTCCCTCCTAGATGTCCGAATGATGCTTCTCCTTCTGAAATTTCTAAACATTACATAGATTGTATATATGCCATTGATTTGCTTTTACAAAACAAAGAAAAAGAAGTTTACGAAGAAATTCAGTTTTCATTTTTACTGTACCTCTGCGGTCATTCGATAGCCGGTTTAAGTCAATGGCGTAGGATACTTAGTTTACTGAGTAATTCAGAGAAGGCAGCAGAAAAGTATGGCAACTTTTATAAAAACTACCTCGCGATTTTACAAATTCATTTACCTGAGTTACCAATTGAAATGATCGAGCAATCAAAAAATAACACCGTTTACTCAGACGTGCGTCGATTGATGTTAAATTGCTATAAAGTAGGAATTACATCGGATTCCAATGCATTGGAAAGAAGTTTAAAAGCTACCCTTCTGTGGAAATTCGATGATTTATTTGTAGAAGATCCCGAAGAAATGCCGGTTGTGGTTGAGTCATGATATAAACTGGAATAAATCATAAGTTATGTTGTAATACTGTATCACGGTTCATGTTTTATTTCATGTTCTAAGCCGGAGTCACGAGCGTGGGGGCCCCTAAATAAAACCAGAGTAGGCAGTGTGACTTTGCCCTCGTATCCAAGTGAGTTTTAAAACTTGCTTGCACATTTATTTTCGGTTTGCACGTAAACCCTACTAAAAGTGCATTACACTAGAGTTGGATTTGAGTTTTAATCCTGCATAACAACAATTGCATAAAAATCGAAATGCAATGAAATTCGCGCCGCGTCTGCTGCAACAGTTTGTTGCATTGTCCTTTGAAAGCATAAATTCGATCTAAAAACAAAACTCATCGCGTTACATCTTCGCCTGCATCGCTGGATACATCGTATTTAAACTCAATCGATCAGAGTGTGCGGTGCAAAAAAAACTCAAACTATCGAGAGGAAGCAGATTCAAATTGGATTCAAATCTGGAAAAGTGTTACTCAGTTCAACTTTGCACGAGTTCATGCCATCACTGAATAAAACAAAACCTTTTTTTATCGTACGAGTCAAAACATTTATTTGTTATTGGAAAGTTACCAAAAATTTGTTAGAGTTTTGACTTAGGGGCCATCCACATACCACGTGGACAGCTTTGGGGGGGGGGGATGGGGGTTGGCTAATGTCCACGGTCCATACAATTTTTTTAGAATTCATATGGACAGTTGTCCACGGCGGGGGGGTGGGGGATCAAAATCGTTAAAAATCTGTCCACGTGGTATGTGGATGGCCCCTTACGAGTTATTTTTTTTTGACGTTGGACTAACGTCTATATCGAAGTTAGGCGCCTGAATTTGAAAATCTAGTAATTCAAACAGGGAAAAGTGGTCAGGTTTTGAACGCTTATACATCAGTCATTTCTTTTCAGAATTTCAAGGTTTTGGCATCAACCGATTGTTATATCTTCCAGAAAGGCTCAGTAAAAGTCAACACCTCGTTCGAACTCCCTCTCAAATAATATTATCGTTTTGTATTACACACTTTCGAAACACGCACACATATTGAAAATATGACTAATAAATAGGACTGAGCAGGACTCAGTCCGGGAAGTTGAATTTCTGATCCTGGAACCTTCGCTTGTTTTTAATAAGTTTACAACGGTATCACAGTTCCCTGCCCGGCACGGTACTTTATAACTGGCGACGAGTGATAAAATCGGTTTCGCGGCAAAATTGTAAGTGCGTTAAATTAAAATAGTTATTATATATTATTATATATTCGCGAGTGTTAAAAGTCCGTAAGTGACTAGAAGTTTTGCGGTGATAATTTGTTACCGTCAGTACAGTGAAAAATAGTTTCGCGGCAACGGCAACGGTCGGCGCCGAACGTTAGATTACACTAGTTTTTTTTGGTGAATTTGAAGAGCGTACGGCAGGTTTAGGTTTTTATTGGGAAAATTTGATAAAAGGTAATTTCTTTCTTAATTTTCTCTCGAGGGCTAAGGTGCTGGGAGAATAATTGAGTTATGAATTTTGCCTAAGTAGTGATATCAAGCAGGCCACGGTCTGGAAGTGTTGCAAGTGTTACGGGAAAAAAAGAGTAAAAAAAAAGATTAGTTTGCAATTCTAGCAATGTTAGGTATAAAAAACGGTACGAGAAAAAAATATTGTCGTTGATCGAGAAATTCGGTTTCCAAGTCCAACGAAAATATTCAAGTAAATCAACTAACAGGTTAAAATAGTTTCAACAGTCGTGAGGTGTACGATCCAAGAAAATTTGTTAGACAATGTTTGAATGGTTGAAAGATTTTTAGTTTAATTTGTTCTATTGATGTTGATTGTGAATTGTTACTGAATTTCCACTTCAAAGATCTCTTGAATGCGGTCCTGTGTGAAATGCGGTCGGTCCTGTGAACTTGAATTTGATAGATTCAACTATTCAAGTTCACCTTTTTGCCTGGTTATTAAAGCAACAAAAAATAGTTTTTTGGTGCATGTTCAAACCATTGGAGCGAACTGTTCGAACGATGCACTGTAAAATCAATGTAGGATGGAACAGCAAAAAATGAATGCGAAAGCTTGGGCACCAATTTACTGCAGAGGTTTGTTCGAAGTTGCATATCTGTTCTGTGGCAAAGGTCTAAATTAGCGCAATTTTGGGATTAAAAAATGTGTTTGGCGTAAATTAATGTAAAGAAGAAAGTCATTTAAAAGGGTTATGGTGAATAATTAAAAAAAGAATAAAGGAATAAAAAAAAGTAATTGTGTTTGGTACAAAGGAAATTTTCAAAAGCTATTGTCTTGAAGAACAAAGAGGTATTGAAAAGCTTTTGTGTGAGAAGAAAAGGGGCTATTGTGTGATTTTCAAAAGAAGGCAAAAGGCTATTGTGTAATTTTCAAAAGAAGACAATGTGTATTGTGTGATATTCCAAAGGGGATAAAAGGCTTAAAGCCTGTAGTACACTCTTTGACCGAGCGTCAAATATTTGTCACTTTTTGACAGATAAAAATTTGGTCAAAGGTAATTATTTGTCACTCTCCAATTTTAACATGGGGCAATCACGGGCAAACAACAACCATGATGTCAAATAAATTTGACCATTATGTCAGAAGGTCAAATATTTGACCTTTAGACAAAGAGTGTACTACAGGCTCAAGACATAGCATGTGTAGCATATTATGGCTATTGCGTGCAGAGTCTATGTTTATAATAAGAGTCCCGCAAAGATGAAACCAAAGGAACCAAATCAGTGTCAAACGAGGGTACTAATCGAGCAATGAAAATAAACAAGGTGATAATGTTAGGAGTGGATGAAAAGTGTTGTAATTAAGCGTAATAAAGAATATGTGTTTTTCCGAAGTTTTACTTACACATTTTAATCCAACATTAAACCTGTGCACTGGTTCACTTGAATTTAACAATACATCACCGATGTAATCTTTCTAAACTGTGTACCTTGTGAAGAATTTCAAAAAATGATATTTGCTTATGCATGGTGAAAAACAGAACTGTATATTTCTTGGCAACAAACGGCACAAAAACTGTGTTGCCGAAACGATAGATTTTCTCTTTGCGCGACTCTATATACACAAAGACTCTGATTGCGTGTATCCAGCTTTTTGCGCGCCATAATGGCGGACGCTATAATATTTTATCAGAAGAAAAATATATCTGGCAACATTTGTGTTGCCAATTTTACTGAAATCGCAAATCTGACGTAAGCAGAGAGGTTCGCATATCAACGAGTATAAAAGAGAGGTGAGGAGAAAACTTACTAACACTTGCACACGTCCCTCTGCTCGCCCCCCTCTGCCCATAGTTGATGCCAAATAGTGACGTAGCTATTTGGGTTTCCCATTGAGTTGGTCTAGTTGTTTACATTTGAAGCATTCACTAATACTAGAAAAATTCACTCTCCTCCTCACCTCTCTTTTAAGCTCATTGTTCGCATATTACGAACACGCATTATAGCGACCGCCATTATGGTGCGTAAAAAGCTGGATATCTTCAGCGTGTGTACGGATCAGCGTTGCCACTAAGTTTTGAATAAAATCTAACAAAACGAAAATAAAAAGTCTGGCAAAAATCTGTCACTCATTTTTGGGTAAAATTCCTGGCAGAATTGAAAGTGATGACCTTTTTTTTTGCTCTCGCCGGGTGTAGGTAGGTAAAAGGTAAAGGCCAGGCACGGCCCATTTGGCAGTAATGACCTTTTTGCGAGACGATGCGGATGAAATCTGGCAAATATCTGGCTCGTTTACAAATATCTGGCAGATTCTGAGGTTTATCTGTTTGTCTGGCGCGCAAACAAAAATCTGGCAAAATCCAGATTTATCTGGCGCAATGGCAACGCTGGTACGGATAGTTATTTGCGAGAAGGACATACACACTTAATTTATCTCGTTTTAAAAGTTTTTAACAAATGTTAGCAATTTATTTCGACGACCATTCAGAAAAAATATATCGATCTACCGTAAACCAGCATGTATTGACATTTCGTTTGCCGAAGTTCTTGAAAATTGTGTCGAAAAGTTGTAGAGCATTTTGCTGAGTTTATCAGCTGTTGAGTTCTTGGCAATAAAATCTAAGTGTGTATGAAATGGAAACGAGACAAAATGACGAATGCGATAATGACCAAAACAAAACGAATTGACAGGTATCCCATTATTACGCATACCAATGCAATGACACTGAAAATGTTTTATTTGAAGCTGCAAAGTATAGCACGAAAAAAGTGTCGCTACGCCGCTAAAACGAAAACGACAATAGTGATATTGTGTGTATAGCAGCTACGTGTGTAATTATTAGTTATAGCGTATGTATGGATAGTAATAGCACATAGACCTTCCTATCTGCGCTAGTATTAGTGGTTGATTTCACTAATACAAGTTTAATTTTGGTTGCAAATAATCAACCCGCTGGTAGTAACAAAAAATTTCCTCCTGCCCCGAGCTTTTATTCAAGTTGTAAACCGATTTTAGTTTTATTTCATCTGGTTTTCCACTAAACCAAAATTTGTTAAAACAGGTAATACTAATGAACTAGGATTCATAAGTGCAATATTTTTCGAAATTGAATATCAGCTGATTTTTTGGTTGAAAACAAATCGATTTTATTAGGATCCAGACTAAGCCTGTCTTGGTTAGATCTAGCGTAGAAAGCTCTATGGTTGGATAGCTTATGCGTGTATAGATAGTTGTATCGGATGTATGGATAGGAATAGCGTGTGTATGGATAGATTTAGCATGTGTGTATAAAAAACTGTAGCTACAGCGTGTGTATAGATAGTTTTAACGTGTGTTTAGATAGTTATAACATGTGTGTGGATAACTATAGCGGGTGTTTATCGAAGATTCTTATTGTCAATAAAAATATTAAAACGTCTTAACGAACACAGTTTTGAATTTGATTTTACAGCAGCGATTTTAACTTATTCAGCCAGTCTTTATTCATCGAGGAAAAATTACTGCCTATGAATGATCAACACTCATTTACTAGAAATTTTATTTAGATCAAAACAGGTTCTTTTGAGTATCATACACTGTGCTACAGCGATTTAGAACTTCTGAAGTGACCTAGTGTAGGTTGTAGGTCTTGTTGAGTGTAACATTCGCTCATACTAGAAATTTTCCAAACACCGCCAAAATCTGAAGTTATTGTCAAAATACGGTTTTTTGGACCTCTGTGCATACATTTTTTTTTAACTCAGTCATTTATCAACCAATTTTCAATATTGAGGCAGTTTTGGAAAGAAGATAAACAAAGCTTTCAAACCATGTACTAGTTTGTACTAATATCACTAAAACATGTTGAGTTATTTGAGTTTAAATATAATTTTTTAGATTTTTTCACGCAATTTTTGAATTTAATTTGAAATTTGCCACCTGTTTTTGTGAGAAAGATACTACAAATACACTAAACTTTTGGAGAGTTTTTTTTTACCTAATGTCGTAAGCAGTGCTGGTACAGCGCGTCTGATTTGCAATTCTAGCAATGTTAGGTATAAAAAACGGTACGAGAAAAAAATATTGTCGTTGATCGAGAAATTCGGTTTCCAAGTCCAACGAAAATATTCAAGTAAATCAACTAACAGGTTAAAATAGTTTCAACAGTCGTGAGGTGTACGATCCAAGAAAATTTGTTAGACAATGTTTGAATGGTTGAAAGATTTTTAGTTTAATTTGTTCTATTGATGTTGATTGTGAATTGTTACTGAATTTCCACTTCAAAGATCTCTTGAATGCGGTCCTGTGTGAAATGCGGTCGGCCCTGTGAACTTGAATTTGATAGATTCAACTATTCAAGTTCACCTTTTTGCCTGGTTATTAAAGCAACAAAAAATAGTTTTTTGGTGCATGTTCAAACCATTGGAGCGAACTGTTCGAACGATGCACTGTAAAATCAATGTAGGATGGAACAGCAAAAAATGAATGCGAAAGCTTGGGCACCAATTTACTGCAGAGGTTTGTTCGAAGTTGCATATCTGTTCTGTGGCAAAGGTCTAAATTAGCGCAATTTTGGGATTTTAACTTATTCAGCCAGTCTTTATTCATCGAGGAAAAATTACTGCCTATGAATGATCAACACTCATTTACTAGAAATTTTATTTAGATCAAAACAGGTTCTTTTGAGTATCATAAATTACACTGTGCTACAGCGATTTAGAACTTCTGAAGTGACCTAGTGTAGGTTGTAGGTCTTGTTGAGTGTAACATTCGCTCATACTAGAAATTTTCCAAACACCCCCAAAATCTGAAGTTATTGTCAAAATACGGTTTTTTGGACCTCAGTGCATACATTTTTTTAACTCAGTCATTTCTCAACCAATTTTCAATATTGAGGCAGTTTTGGAAAGAAGATAAACAAAGCTTTCAAACCATGTACTAGTTTGTACTAATATCACTAAAACATGTTGAGTTATTTGAGTTTAAATATAATTTTTTAGATTTTTTCACGCAATTTTTGAATTTAATTTAAAATTTGCCACCTGTTTTTGTGAGAAAGATACTACAAATACACTAAACTTTTGAAATTATATTCAATGACGAAACAAACAAAAGTGGTTTTGTGAAAATCGGGCAATATTTGGCTGAGTTATATATTTTTTAAGATAACCAGAATTTTTGACATCTATCCCACAATTATTTCGCGGTGCTACAAATGGTGTAAAAAAAACACAAGAACTTCTGAAGTGACCTACCGTAGGTTGTAGGTCTTGTTGAGTGTAACATTCGCTCATACGAAAAATTTTCCAAACACTCAAAATCTGAAGTTATAGTCAAAATGCGGTTTTTTGGACCTCAGGGCATACATTTTTTTTAACTCGGTCATTTCTCAACCGATTTTCAATATTTAGGCAGTTTTAGAAAGAAGATAAATAGAGCTTTTAAAACATTTACAGGTTTGTACTAAAACATGTTGAGTTATTTGAGTTTAAATATAAAATTTTTTAGACTTTTTTCGCACTGACGGGGTGTATTTCACGATGGGGGCACACACACGATTTCACTCCCGGCGGTATCGAAAACGGCACTCCGACTAGCGTTGGTTCACGATCACGTAGTCACGGTCTTCAGGTTTTTTTTCCGATCAAAGACTCCTTCATCCAACAAAACGCGTCTACTTCTTTCGGCGGTTCACTGCGATCTCCCCTGCCGTAGCATAAAAAAACACCCAGCTTGACGTTTCTTCCCATCAAGCTTCCAACCAACACAACCGCGTTTGGCTTCTTCGCCGTTAATGCACTTCACTTTTTCCGCCGCGGGAGGAGAAACGGGACCTAATTTTAACTAACACGCGAGACAATTCACACCGATAATTTTAACCCTATCTACTAAAACACTTATCACACACTTTTAAATAAAATCTAACGAGTAAACTACGAATTAAAATTACAATGCAGTTGCGAGTATGTTGCTTGCCACAACAACAAAAATCAAAACAAAACACCTACACACTGACAAGCAACATATCTTTACACACTCGGCGTTTATTAGACAAATTTGGGTTAATTGCAACCTCGAGGGTTGCACATCATATATATTAAACACTTCAATTAGCGTTATTCAAACCAATATTATTATTTTAAGTTTTGGTCAAACTGTATCGTTTCAAATATGCTTACAGACTCTCTTACTCTAGTTAAGTTCAATCTCGTCTCTTGGACGAAATGTACAATATAAATGCAAGACTTATTGATCGTACAGTTTTAAATAAATCTAATAATCATATTTATCTTTTTCTTATAAATTGTACATGAATCCTGACTCTACAATTATTTACCTCAAAAATTTCATTTCTTCATCATTATCATCTATCATAATTGCTATCATCTAGAAATTTATTTATTTAGAATATATTTTTAATCTTATCAGTTGTTTTTCTTTTATTCTATGTTCATGTATGGGAAGTCCATCAAAATCCTCGACATTATACACCACATAGCTAAACATCGTGTCACTCACTTCGAATGACGCAGAGTTGTATAAATAACTATCAACTGACCACTCTTTGCATAGTATGAAAACTTCGTCAGATATAATTATTCCTTTGATTTCGAATAATCGGACGTTGGTCATATTGGGTGTAGACATGGTTAAAAAGAATCCCATACGATATTCGGTTCCTTTAAATTTTACTGATTTATATATTTTTTTCTCGCTTGTCTTCCGTCGGTCTAGTTCCGCCACTGTTGTGGCCAATCACCGACGCCTAGGGAGGCGACTCCACACCCAGGACCCTAACTCACGACCCGTTTATTAACGGACCGGCGCCAACGGCTTTACTTCCTCATGCGATGGAAGGCGTGATCCCAGAGATTTTTCGCCTCAGAAAATCTCCCGGTGTCGGCTAGGATTGAATCTAGACCAGTTGGGTTGGTTGTGAGTGGATCACGCCACCTCACAACTATCGACACCTATGTCGGCGGTGGGATTCGAACCCAGGCGTCGAGCGTGGTTGGCGGAGACGTTACCAACCACACTAGGCCCCCGCTCAACTGATTTATATGCAGAAATATTTGCGGCGGAGAGCATATCAACATTTTGCAATAACGCAAAATTCTCTATATCTGTAACCTCCAATTTTTCATCTGTTCTATATTTTATCGCGAGCGGAATGAAGGTATTGTGCTTTAAATTTTGCGCGAATATTAGACCAGCTTTGATGCAGAGGGTAAAACAAATGTTTACGCGGGATGTTATTTTTCGACAGTATTGCTTAAATATTTGATAGAATGCCTCGAATCTGAAGCACCAAGGTAGCGAGCAGGGCCAGCATTTTTGATAGTATCTACATAATGCAGAACTATATGATGCTTTGGCTTTAGTTTCGTATTGAACAATTTTAAAAACATTGTGTGGTGGTAAACTATTTGGTCTTCCAGGGTTTGTAAGACTTCGAATGTATAAGAAGGTAGTAACATAAGATCAACTAGTTCTACTAGAGAACAAGCGAAGTCCCAAACCCTATCTTTTTCTGGAATAAGTTCACCGAAAATTAACGGAAAGTAATGAGTTACCATCATCATTTCCCAGGCAGTCATTTTAAATGCTGCTTTAGAAATATACTGTCGTTTTATTTTACCTAGCTCACGGACTCCTTCTACGTGACCAAAATCGAAAACTTTGATTTTTTGATTGATTGTTTTTAATGAAATTTTCAGTTTTACAATCATATATTCTAAAATGAGAGCTAAATCGTAATTGCAAATGCCATGCGAAAACAAATCATGCATAATGTCGACTGCTTGGTTATTTACAAATGGAAATTTGCTAATCTGTTTAAATCAGAGTATTCTTTAATTGCTGTCTCTATAAAATCATCTTGTATGTCGATGTTGTAGTTTTCAACTGTTCTGATCAATTTTTTTTTATCTAAAATTACTTGCGTTTGCGTAGTATATTTATTTGTTTTGCCAAAACGGCTGAAAAACTGGGCACTAAATGATGGCGCAAATCCCGACATTACATTAACTCCAAGGTTATCTCCTTAAAAGTTAATAAAAACGAAATATGCTCGAACAGATTTATTTTCGAGATTAATCTCCAATCCTTCTTTTTCTAAATCGACCAAGACATCCGTTAATTCTTTTAATGATTTCGATGGCCCTAGCTCAGACATTCCTCAAGAAACCAGCCACAAAAATGTTATTGAGACGAGAATTACAGTAGGCAGGCATAGTAGGAAAACTATAATATAATCCACATACTTTTTGTGTTCCAGAGTGAGCACCGATTGCATCGTTAAGTTCAACCTCGTACGAGAATAAATAAAATGGTATAACTAGCCTATCTTTATATTCAATTTTGATAGCTTTCCAAAGAGTTCCATTGATTTAACTTGAAATATTTTGCGCTGACTCCAAAAGAAGCATATTATCGATTGCAGTGTTTAAAATATACTTTGACTCGAATAGTTTTTTTATCTGAAATTTGATAGGCATTAGACAGCCCTTATTACATTTTTTTCCGTTTTCATCAACATATTCCAACACACATGGCTCTTTTCTTAATTCTAATTTTTCCAAGTATGATTTGAATCTATATTCGGTTTTTATAAACTTAAACGGATCTCTTAAATCTTTCAGCAGTTCATCAATTTTTGAGCAACGAGATGGGCAAATCTTTTCAAAAGCATTTATGATAGGATTTACAATATCTAATGTGATAGATCGCTGGAGATCCAACACCTCTTTTCTTGGAAGCATCTTTCTAGAATAGAGATGAAGAGTAAAATCTATAATTTTCTCTCTTAATGTGTTTCTGATCTCTAAAAATTCTTTTTCGTTATTTACATGTACTTCTTGATTCTTATCTGATAATTCAGCTAACTCTACTGGACTAGGTGTATTAACGAAGTTGACCGTTTCACTTGTTGATTGAATATCCTCATTATGTACATACTCCAACATGCCGTGCTCTAAAATCGCATGATGCTGCCTGTGCCTCAAGATGTGTCGCTTGAATGTATGTATCGACTGGAAAACAGTTCGTGGTACACACACTGTACATTTTTTTTCCAAGACGTTTATTTGATACGGCACAATTCAATCTAATGTTTAACGGAGCCAAATACACATATGTGTCTTACTTACTAACTTAATACTTAAGTACATTGGTATGCAGAGTATGGTAATGATCCATGGACTCCAGTGAGATGATCGAAATAACGTTCGGCATGATAAAATATATCACCACACTTAAAGCATGTCGCAAACCCCTTGCTAAAAACGAAGATGATGTGAAAATTCTATATTATGGAAGAGAAAAAAAAAACGCTTTAAATGATTTCTTTAATTAGGTTATATATATATATATATATATATATATATATATATATATATATATATATATATATATATATATATATATATATATATATATATATATATATATATATATATATATATATATATATATATATATATATATATATATATATATATATATATATATATATATATATATACGTTACACCACGACCGACCGGCCTAGGCGCACCCGGAGCCGAGACGTCAGCAAAAACCCAGCTGAGGCCCGTAGCAACAAGCGGAGGAACCAAACCAGCAACGAAACCATAAATTGACAATCGATGACGACTGCAGGATTCGATCGAACCACGCGGACAAAGGCTGCATCAGAATTGAACCACCGGAGGAACGACGAGTCAGCGGATTTAGTTTATTTAAGCTTTCTAGATTTAATTTTCAATTCAGTCTTGTGTGTAATTCAGTAGTGATCGGACATTAAAGTGTTAATCGTAGTAATAAAGTTTTTTTTAGTTCCCGCGATAAATCACGGCATAATTGGCGCAGTCGCAAGGCCAAGTGGTTAGACAAAGTGAACAGTGTTAACAGAGTGAATATCTAGTATCACAGTCACCGAGTTCTACAAAGAGGAACAGCCCACGTCTATGGCAGACAACTGATACACCCAGCAAGAACAACCCCTGAGTGAACATCAAGGACTTGCGGATATCAGAGGACCGATCCCGCCATTTGGAAACCTACCCCATCCATCCGTCACTTCACACCAAGACTCCAGGAGATGAAAGCAGTAATCTTCCTGTAAGTAACCACAATCATTTTTCTAAGATTAACACAAACAAAACCATACTAATTCAGAGGTGCGAGCCCCCACCAGCGGTAAGCGGACACCTGAAATATCACAAAGTGAAAAAACAAAACTAACAACTAACCGTGAAAGTGCAGTGTAAGTGAATACTGACAACAAATCTATACGCAATACAAAGCAAACGAAGTTAATTTATTATAATGGCCGAGCGCGACTTAATGATCTCACCAGATCTCGCAGCCCCAGAACTTTATGAAGAAGAGCCACAACCAGCTCCTCAACCAGCCCCACAACCGGCAATCACAATTGAGGGTTTACTTCAGCACATAAGAAGTTTAACCCAGAACCAAAATGAGTTGATTGAACAACTCAGAAATTTAAAAGAGAAGGCGGATGATCCTTTTATGCAATTCAGGACTCCAGACCCAATCAAAAATCTAACAACATTTAGTGGAAATAAAAAAGAGACCCATGCATGGCTGGAAGACGCGGAAAATACTCTCGAACTTTTTAGAAGATACCGAGATGAACCAGTGTATAGCCAATTAGTCAGGGCAGTGAAAAACAAAATTACGGGCGAAGCCAAAGAGATTTTGATCGCTGCTGGCAACCCGAACAGCTGGCTAGAAATTAAAGAGGTGATTTTGAATTCCTACGGGGATAGACGTGACCTTACGTCACACATCCAATCATTATTTTACATAACACAAGGGAAAAAGACAATTCCTGAGTATTATAATAAAATCAAAACCATCGACACCGCTATCAAATCGACAGCGGCGACGATGGAAGATTATCAGAATGCAACTAAGGCAATAAACAATTTAGTAAGCTTGATGACGCTTACTAGATTCATAGATGGCCTCACAGACGAATTGTCTATGCATGTGAGGAGCTATCGACCAAAAACATTGGAAGAAGCCTACGCTATAACAACGCAATACGCGAATGCCGCGTACATGCAAAAATTTAACAAACATTCCAGTTCAACCTCTAACAATTCATTCAATTCAAAACCGTTTTCAAATTCCAACAACGGTGATCA
Organism: Wyeomyia smithii; assembly: GCF_029784165.1. NCBI lineage: Eukaryota > Metazoa > Arthropoda > Insecta > Diptera > Culicidae > Wyeomyia > Wyeomyia smithii. Next base: position 82,862,572 of record NC_073694.1, read on the forward strand.
GACGAATACAAAACCCAACTACACGAACAACAACAACAACAGCAACAACAAGCACGGTAACACGTTCAACGCGAAACCGAACGGATCAGGGAAATTTAAAACCCCTAGAGGTCCACCGGTGGACGACGACGTTTCAATGAAAACCGCAAAGTCCCGTACGGAGGTGAACAACCACGAAACCAAACCAAAACAAGAAAGCGAATTCAGCAAAAACTACGAGGATGAGTACGACACCTCTAATCAGCTGGAGGAATCAGCTCTGAACTCGGAAGACGATGATTACTTCGTCGACGAGTTAAATTTTCACGAGGTAGAAGAGCCACGTCGAAAAATATAAAAAGCGATAACAATTTTGTACCTTATATAATAATTCAAACCTCGAAAGGTGAGATGAAATTTTTGATCGACACGGGAGCGAACAAAAATTATATTTCACCCGAGCACGTAAACATTGAAAATTGCAGAACTGAGAATGGAATCAGGGTAACGAATATAAGTGGAACACATAAAATAAACAAATCAGCTTCTTTTGATCCATTTCAGATCAAGAAGAAATTGAAATTTTATATTTTTAAATTCCACAAGTTTTTCGATGGATTAATAGGTTACGAGTCATTAAGAGACTTAAATGCTCAAATCGACATTCGTAATAATTCCTTGAAAATCGGACGAAAAACAATAAAAATGCAAAAAAAATTCCCTGAAGAGCAAGCAATTAACATAAATGAACAAGAATTTCAGTACATCGCACTGAAAACCAAAAAGAACGGTGATTTCATAATAGCGAATGAAAAGAAATACAATTCATTCACTATTTTACCTGGTATCTACAGAAGCAGCAATAATAAAGCTTTTGTAGCGATTCAAAATTTCTCAAAATCTTCACAAGAAATAAATTCGAGTGAAATCGAAATGGATGAGGATCCGTTCGATTTAACCGAATTGCCAAAGCAAATAAACATGACAAACTACACCTTTCGTGACGACCACATGAATAGGGAAGAAAAACAAGCCCTTGAAACGGTGATCGACCAATACAAAGATGTTTTATACGTGGAGTCCGACAAACTGTCATTCACACACAAAATAAGACATAAAATTCGAACGGTAGATAGTATCCCAGTCCATACGAAATCATATAAATATCCCTACGTTTATGAAAGCGAAGTACAAAAGCAAGTTAAAAAGATGCTAAACGATGGAATTATAAGAGAATCAATCTCACCATACACCTCACCCGTATGGATAGTCCCGAAAAAGGCAGATGCATCTGGTCACAAGAAATTTCGTTTAGTGATCGACTACAGAAAGCTAAATGAAAAAACTATCAACGACAAGTACCCCATACCCGAGATTACCGACATCTTGGATAAACTGGGAAGGGCTACATATTTCTCAACTATTGATTTAGTTTCTGGCTTCCACCAGATCCAGCTGGCAGAAGAAGACACAGAGAAAACAGCATTTTCTGTGAACGGAGGAAAGTACGAGTTTACTCGCATGCCATTTGGGTTGAAAAACGCCCCGGCAACTTTTCAAAGGGTAATGGACTGTATACTAAGGGATTTAATTGGAGTATGTTGTTTCGTCTCTATGGACGATATAATCATATTTTCCAGTTCACTTCAGGAACACAAGAAAAATTTAGCACAAGTTCTAAAAAGACTTAAAGAAGCTAGACTAAAAATTCAGCTAGACAAGTGCGAATTTTTTAAAAAAGAAACGCAGTTTCTAGGTCATACTGTCTCTGAAGATGGAGTAAGACCAAACAGTGACAAAATAGAAATCATAAAAAAATGGCCAATCCCTAAAACAGAAAAAGAAGTTCGTCAATTCTTAGGAACGCTAGGCTATTATAGGAGATTTATAAAAGACTTCGCTAAAATAGTGAAACCGTTGACAGCACTTCTTAGAAAAGACGCGGAGTTTGAGATAACACCCGAAACAAACGCATGCTTCGAAAAGTGTAAACAAATTCTAACGCTAGATCCTGTGTTAATTTACCCCGATTTCAGCAAGGAATTTATTCTTACTACCGATGCAAGCGATTATGCAATAGGGGCAGTACTGTCGCAAGGGCCCGCAGGCAATGACAGACCCATAGCATACGCATCGCGAACTTTAAGTAAAACAGAGGAACGATACTCAACAACGGAAAAGGAATTTTTGGCAATCGTTTGGGCGGTCAAACATTTCAGACCGTATCTATACGGACGGAAATTCAAAATGTTTACAGATCACCAACCACTTACCTTCTCTATGACTAATGCAAATCACCGAATCATAAGAGGTAAACTGGCTTTAGAAGAATTTGACTACGAATTAATCTATAAACCAGGGAAACAAAACGTCGTCGCAGACGCGTTGTCTCGGATAAACCTAAAAAAACATAATCAATTAAACGCACATTCACAATCATCGATGTCTTTAAACGTGGAACCCTCCGAACGAGAAGAGGAACTTTCAGATGATGAAAGTGACGACATGACAGTACACTCAGCGGATACAAGCGATGATTACTTTATTCCGTGCACTGAGAGACCAATCAACACATTCAGGACCCAAATTATTTTTAAAATCGGAAAAATAGAGATTACGGCATATGAACAGATCTTTCCCAAATTTCACAGGCACATAATAGTCAAACAAAGTTATACGGAAGAAGAAATAGTAGAAATATTAAAGCGGACTCTTAACCCCAGAGGTTCAAGTTGCCTCAAAATTCCAATCTCTTTAGTTCAATTAGTTCAAGAAACTTACCGGAAACATTTTTCAACTAATAGCCCCTACAAAGTTTTTATTTCAGAAACCCTTCTAGAGGACATACGCCTAGATGAACAACAGGATGAAATTGTGAGGGAAACTCATAATCGTGGCCACAGAGGAATCAAAGAAAATAAGAACCAGATAATGCAAAAATATTTCTTCCCACAACTTGATCGAAAGATTAAAATTTTGATAGATTCCTGTGATATCTGCAAAAAAGCCAAATATGACAGGAAGCCACCGAATTTGATAAGAAAAAGCATTTTTGGCAATAACCCTTTCGATCGAGTCCACATTGACATATTCTTTTTAAAAGGTCAAAAGTGGCTCACCATAGTCGATTCGTTTTCCAAATTTGCAAATGCCATACCTTTGGAAACTAGAACAATAGTGGACGTAAAAAATGCTATTACAGAACACATTAGACAATTTGGCAGACCGAAGACTATTGTGAGTGACCAGGAACCTTCTTTCAGGTCTATTGATTTCATTGGATTCCTTAACGACCTAGGAATCGAGTTACATTTCGCGAGTAGTTCAAATTCAAACGGTATTGTAGAACGGTTTCATTCTACCCTAATCGAAATTTATCGAACAAACAAAATTAAATTCAACGATTTGTCTACAAGAGATCAAATTAATATCGCCGTCGATATTTATAACAACAGTTTTCATACCGCTATAAAAAATTTACCGCGTAATTTGGTATTCAATCATTCGGGCTCGACAAACATGGAAGAAATTTCGGAAAAATTTAAAAGCTTGCAATCGGCGGCTAAAATCGAACTGGATAAAAGGAAAGCTAAATATGAACAACAAAATAAAGATAACGAACAACCTGAACAATACAACCCAGGCGATGCTAAATACATTAAAATTTCCCAACGAATAACTAAAGACGTAAACCCTTACAAAATAACTACCATAAAAGAGAATAACGATCTTACATTTAAAGACATCAATGACGTAAAAATACACAAAAACAGAATAAAAAAATAATCGTTTAAATCAATAACTTAACTCTCGTTACAGATTAACTTACATCATCCTAATACACGGCACAAAATTTAAGCACAATTTAAGAAATATCATATAATAATGGCATAATTGCCATAAGACTAAAACAAGTTAGGATAAGAATAGGGTTTGAGAGAGTTATACACAAAATCAATATTAAATCCATTGCAAACAACATTGACTACATAGAAAAAACGACAGAAAACCTGAAAATAATAGATCATCTCAGAAGGACCCTTGATTACAAAATCCAATACGCAAGAGGAAAATTGTTGAGTTTATATCCCCGCAGAAATAGAAGAGCATTAGTTAACGCTTTAGGATCAGTAATTAAACTTATTGCAGGCAATCCAGATAACGATGATATGGAAATTATAAATCATAATTTAGGAACGTTAGAAAAGCAGGGAAACTTACTCTCTCAATCTTTATCAAGGCAAATAATTATAAACGAAAAAATTCAGAATAAACTGAATAATATTACAGATATTCTCAAGAAAATAAACAAACAAATTGTAGACCAAAATAATAACTCACTTACGACCAATACGGACTTGGAATACATTAATCTTATTATGAACCTTGACATGTTAATTCAAATTCTCACTAACGTAGAAGAACAAATCGAATTTGCAAAGCTAAACATTTTGAATAGAAACTTATTTTCATTAGATGATAAATTGTACATTTATAACAGACTTAAAGCACAAAAATTGAATCTGGATTACTTAGATCAAATATTCCAATACAGCTCAGGAAGCGTAACTGTAAAAAGCGACGAAATCCTAATTTTGGCGAAAATACCCATCCTAGAAGACAACGAGTTCGACCTGATCAACATCCAGACGCTCAACTTAAACAACACACGAATCAGTACAGACATCAAGCTGGTGGCAAAGCACAGAGACATTATCTATAAACAAGAGCACATTTGTGACATCTGCGAAGCAACAACTCTTATCGAAGACGACTGTATCAACAACCTTTTGAATCATTTGACACCAAAATGTGTCCTAAAACCCGTCAGGCAACATATCAGAATACAAGAAATCAAAAAAGGAATCATACTATTGGATACGAATCAACAAGTATTGATTTCCGACTCATGTAATAACTCGAGATTAGTCAACACCCCGACTATTGTCGAAACAGACAATTGTACGATTAAGGTGATGAATCTCACATTTCATGGTCAAAAGCATCTAACAGACCACGAAGAATACCTCATACCAATCTATGGAAGGAAATTCATTCAACTCAACTACTCGGAAGAGCGGAATGAGATCACCCACATCAAACTGGAACACTTAAACAGTCTTCAAGAGATAAAGTTGGACCTGCATCGCTCGAAGAGGACAACAACCATCGGAGGAGGAATTCTCCTCACACTAACCTTTTTCTGCTCTTTTGCAATTTATATCATCAACAGAAGAACCAAATCTAAGGAAGATACCATCCTGAAAATCCATAAGCATGCTGAAACCACCACGGAACCTAAAGGAACCATTGGAAAAGGAGAACCCGCAACCTTACCGAGGCTCGTCCTTTTCGAAAAATCGTCCGAGGACGGACGACAATCTAAGGGGGGAGACGTTACACCACGACCGACCGGCCTAGGCGCACCCGGAGCCGAGACGTCAGCAAAAACCCAGCTGAGGCCCGTAGCAACAAGCGGAGGAACCAAACCAGCAACGAAACCATAAATTGACAATCGATGACGACTGCAGGATTCGATCGAACCACGCGGACAAAGGCTGCATCAGAATTGAACCACCGGAGGAACGACGAGTCAGCGGATTTAGTTTATTTAAGCTTTCTAGATTTAATTTTCAATTCAGTCTTGTGTGTAATTCAGTAGTGATCGGACATTAAAGTGTTAATCGTAGTAATAAAGTTTTTTTTAGTTCCCGCGATAAATCACGGCATAATTTATATATATATATATAAAAGTTATGTATACAAAATATATTATGTGGAAACACGAATCTAAATATCATTTACTGATTATTTAGACTTCAATTTTTATGCGGAGAGAATTTATATTGAGTAAAACAGCTTAAATTTAAAAAAAACATGAAACATTTCATTTGTAGACATATCATATTGTATGTTAAACACTAACGGAAAAGGTTAAAGAGCACTGTGTGTGCTTATAACGCTACTAATTCTAAAAAGACTAAAAATAGAGCACCTTGGTTTTGAATAGCATCTTTCGAAAAAAAAAATACAGACAGTTCTAAGAAAGTGCAATGGTGTCTAAGAAAAATTAAACTCAATGTCTGAATTTCTGCTCACTATTCTTGTAAAAAAACTTATATTTAACTACAAATTCAGCGCCTTTCAAAGGCCAAGTTTTCGTCAGAGCTTCGAGAAACAATTTAAAAATAAGTGAAAATGGCTCAGAATGTGTGCGGTACACCGTAAGTAGTTTTAACAATTTAACGCTACAGAGTGGGTTACTTATCTTGTTCAAACTTGTTCAAATATTAGCATTATCACAGTTTTCGAATGCTCGCTAAAGCTTCCAATTATTATTTATATTGAAGTCGATAGTTGTTAATCGATTAATCGTTCCTAAAAAACAAGATAACTTTTATTAGGGCAATAACCAGGAAAGTCGTAAATAGCAGTTAAGATGAAAATCTTTTTTCGCGGGGATACGTACCTCGTAAAAAACGCGTCAATTCAAAAATTCGCGTAAAAACCGCAGAAATTTGAAAATCCGCGTATTTGAACCATGATGTTGATGTCATTGAAAAATATTGAGTACTGTCAAAGTTTCTCGCATGCAGAAAGATCGATAAAATGATATTAAGTTTTTACGGGGTTATTCTAAGCAGATTTTCGAATTACGCCGGTTGTTTCGGGTTTTTTCGAATCACGCGGATTTTTAGTGACAGCGGTTTTGTTTCACGCGGATTTTCGAATTACCGTGTCTTTTTCGCTCAGAAGATTATTTACGCGGGCTTTCGAGTTAACGCGGATTTTCGATTTAACACGTTTTTTCTACGAAACTGTAATGGTGCGGTGGGGCTTATTTTCAATAATGTTCGCGGAACACGTTTTCTCAGGTAAAAAGGCCTCCTTGGGGTTCAATATGCAACATATAAGAAATTGGTTAAATTTCATCAAGGTTTAGAGATGGCGCAAAGGGCCTAAAGGCCAAATTTGAAACGAAAGCGATTTTTAAACAAAACATGTACCTATATAAGTAAACACGTGATTTTGTGACCCTCCAGAGCGTAAATTTTGTCCTAACCGTTATTGAGATATTTGTAATTTCTGTTTACACCCTTGCAATTCCGGGTATGCGATTAAGAGGAAATGCAAGAGGTGCCTGTATAAGTGCACATGCCATGTATCGAATATGTTCTTACAATTGACGTCATTGTTCCTCCGGAAAGAGAGCAAAAAGATAGATAGGGAATATGAAAGAAAAAATAAGAGACGTCTTATACTTATATAGGGTATCGAACGTCTTCGGCAGTAGTTTTCTTCGGCAGGGTTTCTGCAGTAGTGTTGAGCATGAGCATGATTGACCACCCGCGGTTGCTACTCCGTTATTGCCAGATCAGCAGTAATTACACAGAGAACCAATAGATGATGCTTGGGACTAACATGCATCCTCAATGTGTAAAAACTGGTGACCTTAATCTGTTTATTAGGCAATACCAGCGCCGGCGGCATCCGAATGCAGGTCAAAGAAGGAGTTTGTATAGGAAAATGTTGACGTGATACTCGCTTTATGGAAGCCGAGAACACCTCTGCACTTCCACGAGAAATCACTGGGATGTTGGAGAAAGGGCAAGGTATACAGCAGGGTTCGTTTTGGTGAACGATGCGCTGATTTCGAACGTCGGGTTCTTTACAACAAGCGTCGCGCCAACAAGTTCATTACATCCGACACGATATTCATAATGCGATTCGAACTTATTCAGTTTGAAAATGTAACACCGCAACAATAAATCGTACGCAAGGATACTGGATCTTTGACCAAATCGAGACAACTTCAAATGATCGGATATCTCCTCGTAAGGTGATCCTCTTTATACCGAAAGCTATTGTTGATCTATCTGAAGATAATACGGCCTCATGAAAGGTATAAACGCGGAGTCTCTAGAGGTTTGGTCAATCGAATATTTTCTATCTAACAGATCGACTAACGACGTCTCTCGTATTTACTTCGTCTGCTCTAAAAAACGATCCCGCGAAAAACACACCTGAAAAACGGAATATAAAAATAATGCGCGCTTATTACGGAAACGAACCATGCGTATTTTTCTTGCCAAACACCGCGATCCTTTGCGTACGACGCGCGTGAGTAGTCTTTACCACTTGTAGCAACCAGCTATTTGTCAATCTCGAGTATACGTTGGCCGACGCGATTCTTTGGGAGGTATACATCGCGTTTTCGCTAGTCACGATATTTATCGACCGAACGAGAGACGGTGAGACATGAACAAGCATCTGGGTATACCCCGCGAAATCACTTCATTTCGAAAACGTTCATATGAGCAAAACTCTCCCGAACCGGAAACGCGGTTAACACCGAAGCATTACGCACGACCGCTATTTTCCCTTCTACCGACGCAGACGCTCGGGGACACGACATTTCTATGTGAATGTTACCTATTAAATATTAAAAATTGGCAAAGTTTCATGCATACAAAGCCTTAATAATTTAAAAACGCAGTTATCCATATTGCCCAACATATAGTCTCCAGTTTATTAACAAAATGCCGAACTAGCATTGGCCAAAAATTGCAGAAGTATCGATACTTGAGTATCCTTAATTTTTTCTTCGTGGTATCGATGCCAGGCTGATATCGAGGGCGGAGCATCGATACCACCTGTATCGATACTCTGCCTGCTACTTGAAACAGGTCTATGAACAGCTACCATTTTTTCTTGATCATTAATACGGAAAATCAAAGATGCCAGGTGTTTTTGAAAAATGTCAGCAACTATTCAAAAACCGACAAAATCTGCTCGAAGTCTGAAAAAAATTGTCTGTGATTTGGGAAAATGCGTTCGCGCAAAAAACGCGTTCGCGCAAAAATTTTCACAGATGTTGAGAAAGTCTGCGTAAATAAAAGAAACTCTGACAAAAATCTTCGGAGACTCTGGAAAAAATATAATTATCTGCGAATCAATAGAAATCTGCACACCGACTCTAAAAATCTGCGTTTTGAAAACAAATCTGCATATTTTGTATCCCTGCGGTCAATAGACTAATGGTACCAGAATGGCACAGTGGTGACAGAATTATATGTCACATACACAAATCAATGCAATAACATACGCGCGTGTGCGGCCTTATTTGAAATATAGGGCAGCACAATAATGCTGGCTTCTTATTCTTTATTGCCTGCCTTTTTGCAAAAACTCGGCGCCTACGATTTTGCTCTGCACAGACAGTATTACCAAATTCGGCAGCATTTTTCTCGCAAGAGGCATGAAAAACCACCTCTACAAGGCTTTTCCGTCAGACAATTTGTAGCAATCAACAATATTCTCCGATTTTATAATTTCTCTTCAGTATCGAAAAAATGTCGGGGCAAAAGTATCGATCCAGCTTAATATCGAAGTCGCTTGCATCGATAAAAAATGACGATATTCAGGCTTCAAGGTATCGATACCGTAAGTATCGATACGATATCGGCCAATGCTATGCCGAACTAGTCATAATTGGAACATAGTATATAAAACATCTGCCCAAAAGCTAGAAAAATCGAAAAAGTGAAGCATAAGGTTTTGGCTATCATCACTGCACCATAGTCCGACAATAACATTGGTAAAAAGTGTGCAGTTTATATAAAACCCTGCTTTTTAAATTTCAGTTCCAGGTCTATTTTCGTACAAGAATAAAGATCTTTCGGGATCTTTCCCATGTTTTCCATTACATTATAGAAAAGCTATTGGTACCCATCTTTAACATCGACAACCGCCTCCCATCGATAACACTGCTAAAGTCCTAGTGTCAACGACAACCATCGATATGCCGCAGGTGGCACAAAGCATGTGAACCACCTCCCGCACCTGAAAATCATCATATGGGAAAATTATCAACTGCTTCACCACAGTCGAACAGACTTAAGAAAAACTTAGAGGTAAACAAAAACCATCCCTGCTCCCGTGACCCCACACTGTTACCAAAACCAGATAGGTCCTATTGAAAACGTCAAAATCCATAGGTAATTTCTCGGTAATGTCGATAAAAACTTGGAAACAATCGATGCCATCGTCAACGACTCCGCTCGATATTTCCCATCACTATCTAAAACAATTTTAGAATGAAACGCGATGCTCACTATATGAACGTAGCCCATTGTCAGTGCGAACGAGCCACTAGCCAAATGCACGAAAACAAGCGTTCAATAAACTCGTTTCCACATCAACCACTTCATTCGCGCCAACACTCATACCACCGCCGAGTAACCATCGCACCGACTTCATCACATGTACACACAAGCAAATAAATCTTGCCTCTCTACACTCCACCGATACATAATTGATGTACGCAAATGCACTAAAAACTGCCCTTTTTCCACACAAAACAATGTTGATAACAATGTATTATGTAATGTGGTACTTATCTGAGCATTCCAAGCAGTCCATTATGATTGCTTTCCTTGCCCGCAATACGGTAACATCGACGTGCCCCGGTCTCCAAAAGCTATCGTTCATAGCGCAGTGCTAACCAGCGCGACGCCTGCACTCACACCAACACAACACTGCTGGCTTTTCATTTTTGAAGCATAAATAAACTTTTTTCGCCACGAACAGTCATCGGGCGCGGACGCGTTTTCATTTCGCTCCGCAATTTAACTTGTATTTTTATTTTTTTTTACACCTTGACGGCGTCGCGAGTGCACGTAAGCAACAATTTATTTATTTATAAACAATCTTTGACCGTCGCGCTACCGCGTGTATTTAACCTTTTCTCGACAATTCGTACTCGCCGCGTAACAATTTTTAATCAGTGCTATGGAAAAGTGTGGCATAACCAACTGTACTTCGACCGACAACCGTTTCCTGTGGAAATGCGAAGGAATATGCAAAAGGCACTTCCACGCTGCCTGTGTAGGAACCCGTAGAAACCAAGAAGAACTACTGCGTTCATTCATGCTACCCTTATGCATAGAATGCCAGGAACAGTTCATGGACCAACTCCAACTGAAGAAGCTCATCCAGCACCAGAAAATTTTAACAGAAAGTATTGAATCACAAATCAAATCAAATCATTCAATAATCAGTCAACTTCCTAACCTGACTGTAACGCACGACACACTGGACAGTATCAATACACTGCTTTCTGAATTGAAGACGGAAATTAAAAAAGTAAATATTAACACAAACAATGCGTCGGCAAAAACCATAAATCGCATTTCGACGCTGTTCGGCGAACTTGGCCATGACTCCATATCGGACATTAGCAAAGAAAACCGGCAGCACACAAAGAACATACAACAGCACCTGGAAAAAGCATTTACTAATATAGAATCAAAAATTGACAATATGGAACACCAATTAGAAGCTATACAAAATAAGAAAACAAACTGCAGTACAACGGCGCAGGAACTAATTAATGAATTAAAAGCGCTCAAAGAATCGAATTCACTCCAGCCAAAAACAGACAATCATCCCAGTCTGGCTGAAGAACTTCGCCTTTCATTGCCACTTCCAGAATCGGACTCAGAAGAACACCGTACTCCAAATTTCACATCAGGCTGGCGCCTAATTGGCAATAAAAAAGTATGGAAACGCGACTGGACTGAATATGACGCCAGACAGCGTAAAAGACGCATGCAGGAAAAGCGAGCAGAAAAGGCCGCTCGTAAACGTATGCAGCAACGCAAACGTCAGCAGGAAAACTCAAACCCTATCAGCATAAGTAACACCTATAAACACGGAATAAACCATTTCGCCTGCAACTCAAAGAAAATTGCTGAAATGCCAAAACAACCACTTCCCTCGGACAAAGACCTCCTGGCAGCTGCACGCGTTCAATTTGCTGGGCCGCCGAATTCATACATAACATCAAAATTTATAAATTTCCAAAAAGGCGAAACTATCAACCCATATCGGACAGAAAAAAATGCAACTAACAATGGAAATTCTGCACCGGCTCCTGCCAGCATACAATCAGCACCGCAAGACAGCCAATTTGAACTTGACCCCATGCGTCCACCAATCGTCCGACTTACGCAGCAATCATCGAATGGCGACGAGCGCTTCATGAAGGCTAGACTCCGCGACCCAAAAGTAATGCATATTACACGCCTATATCTCGCATACATGAAGGACCAACCATCATCTGTATGCGTAGAAGGAATGACACCAACCAGTATAAGAATGCTTCTCGCATCCGAAGGACTGCCGACATCTCCAGAACAGCTCCAACGCGTCTTTATTGAAGTCCATCAGGAATATGGACTCACGCCAGCCGAAGCAGTAGCCGACCTTCAATCATATCGTCATTTTTTATCAAATGAACGCACGCACCGTCTTCAACAACTTCGCGAAAGTGTAAATAAATTTAGTACAAATTTTCGCAAGTAAGGACGCCCTCTTCTGAGGCAGAACCATTATATTTAAACATAAGTAATAACTTGACTAACACTTCTTCGCTTCCTCGACAGAATGCGACTGAAATTCTTATCTATTGTCAGAATTTCAATCGCATGAAAAGCCCAAGCAAAATGAAAGAAATTCAACAAAATCTATTGTCGTCATCTTTTAAAATAATTTTAGGAACTGAAGGTAGCTGGGACGAAAGCGTAAGAAGCGAAGAAGTATTTGGAAACAATTACAATGTATTCCGGCACGATCGGAATTTGTCTACCAGTCAAAAAAAGTCAGGCGGTGGAGTCCTCATTGCCATTAATGTAGACTTTACTTCTGAAGAAATAATATCCGACAAATATAAAGAATTTGAACACGTATGGGCCAAAGCATTTATTGCTGGCGAAGAACATATCTTCTGTTCCGTGTACTTTCCACCGGAACATGCTCATAAACATTCGTATGAATTATTTTTCAAAACTCTAGAATCTATTATGTCTAACATGAAACCAGAAGTAAAACTGCATGTCTATGGCGACTTCAACCAACGTAATGCAGACTTTATTGTAGACATTGAAAATGAATCTATCTTACTCCCAGTCGTAGGCGAAAACGAAACACTGCAGTATCTTTTTGGCAAATCCTCAGAACTCGGTCTATATCAAATCAATCATGTCAAAAACAAACAAAATGCTTATTTAGACCTATTATTCACAAACTGCACTGAAGACTTCTGTGTAGATGCATCCCAGGACTCCCATCTGGAAAAATGAAGCATTCCACACAGCAATTGAATATTCAATAGTAATGAATAACACTTCGTACCCCAGCGACTGCGAGTACGAGGATGTACCGGAATACCACAAAACTGACTTCGAACAAGTCAAACGTAGACTTCGCATAATAAATTGGCGTAGTATAATTTGTAAAGAAGGAAATGTCAACGAAGAAGTATCAAAATTTTATGAAATAATTAATCAAATTATATCAGAAAATGTACCTCTAAAGAAAAGAAGACGAACGAACACCAACAAATATCCAGTGTGGTTTAATCCACAATTGAAGAACCTAAAAAATAGAAAACAAAAAGCACATAAAATATACAAAAAAGACAACAATAGCGAAAATCTTCAAAATTACCAAGAAATTTGCTGTCAACTTGACGCAGCCATTAAAATTGCACATGAAGAACATAATCGTAAAATCGAACATCAAATCAAGTCTTGCCCTAAGAACTTCTTTAATTACGTAAAAATCAAACTAAAAAGTAACAACTTTCCATCACGAATGCATCTTGACAGTAATGTAGGACAAACTAGTAATGAAATATGTAGTCTTTTTGCCACTTTTTTTCAAGAAATTTACACCACATATGAAGAAACAGATCGCGACCGCGAATACTTCTCGTATTTTCCTGAATTTTCGAACTCTTTATCTGTCAATCAAATATCTGAATTCAAAATTCAAAACGCACGTAAAAATTCAGACGCTACGAAAGGTCCTGGACCTGACAGAATAGCTCCAATTTTTCTCAAAAATTTGGCAGAAGAACTATCTACACCCTTACAACACCTTTTTAACATGTCCCTGAAGAATGGAATTTTCCCAGAACTCTGGAAATCCTCATATTTAGTGCCAATTTTCAAATCTGGCGCTAAATCTGACATTCGTAATTATCGTGGAATTGCCATTATTTCATGCATTCCAAAATTATTTGAATCAATAATTAATGAAAAAATCTTTCAACAAGTAAAACACCAAATTACAACTCAACAGCACGGCTTTTACAAAGGCCGATCAACTACCACAAATCTTTTGGAATTCATAACTTTCACTCTGACTGTAATGGACAACGGTAACCACGTAGAAGCTCTTTATACGGACTTTAGCAAGGCATTTGACAGAATCGACATAGCCATTATTACTCTTCAAGCTCGAAAAATACGGAACTGAAACAAAATTTTTGGAATGGCTGCAGTCATACTTAACAAAACGAACACAAATAGTCCGCTTTCAAAATTCCTTTTCGAACCCAATAGAAGTAACTTCTGGGGTTCCTCAAGGTTCCCACCTGAGCCCTCTTCTTTTTATATTATACGTAAATGACATTTCCTTTCTTCTTAAGTCAATACATGTGCTTGTATATGCTGATGACATGAAGCTCTTTATAGAAATAACCAATGCAGAAGACTTCGAAATATTCCAGAATGAAATTAATGTATTCTACACTTGGTGCAACAAAAGCCTATTACAACTCAACATTAAAAAATGTAATTCAATAGCCTTTAGCAGAAAAACAGTAACACCACCAACAAACATTTTCTTAGGAAACCAACCAGTAGAAAAATGCAAAATCGTTAGGGACCTAGGCGTAATCTTAGACTCCAAACTCACATTCATAGAACATTATAATACAATTATCAACAAAGCAAATAGTTTGCTGGGCTTTATAAAACGCTTCGGCCACAATTTTCAAGTCCCATATACAATCAAACTATTATATATTACATACGTCCGACCAATTCTGGAATATTGTAGCATTGTATGGAATCCCTATATTGCCACACATGAAGAACGCATTGAATCTGTCCAAAAACAATTTCTTTTGTACGCGCTTCGTAAGCTAAATTGGACATCATTTCCCTTACCATCATATGAAGCACGCTGCATGCTTATAGACATACAAGAAAAGAGTAAAGAACGCCGCGATCTTTCAATGCTTTATTTTATCAATGACATTATTTCTCAACGCGTGCAATCTACTCAATTATTATCACAACTAATTTTTATGCACCCAGTCGTCAATTAAGAAATCGTAAAATATTTTCGGAAAATTCTCACAGAACAAATTACTAAAAAAATGGCCCAATAAATCGCATGATGCGTCACTATAACCAGCACTGCGAAAATATCGACATCACCATGGGCAGAAATCAAATAAAAAAACGACTAACTACTGGAAATAATGTATAGAATATAAGAAAACATTGTATTATTATAACTGTAGTCTACATTTGCTTGACAAAAAAAAAAAAAAAAATGAAATCCATCACTTTCAGGCTAAGGACACTGAAACTTCACTTTTTTCATGTAGAAAAATCATTGGAGAACACTTATTTTTACTTTTCAGCAAATTTGTCAACAGGAATCACTTTTTTTTTTAAATAGTTTATTTGACACGGCACGATACAATTTATGTTTAACTGAGCCAAGTACATTTTTTTTTAAATTCTAAATTAGCAGGGAAAAGAGGGAGGCCTTTTCTTTATTCTCGCGGCCGACTACGAGCTAGTGGGGATTTAAGGTGAGAGGAGGGGAGTTACAATTTTGATTTTAACTATATTGAGTTACACGATTTATTTATTTGTACATGGCTAAGCAGTGATGTTCTATTTGAGCAGTTTGGACTGAGGTGTCTGCGTGAACATAAAGATGCCGAGTCTTCGTTTGAGTGTCTCCAGCTTAGTGTATCATCTTCTTTCAGCGTGTAGCGGGAATGGTAATCTAACAAATAGATAGAAGAGTTTCATATTTTAATACCAGCGTGTTTTATGAACACGTATAGCTGTGTCATGTACTGGAGATCACCGCTTCCCAGAATGTCTCTAACGGGTACGTTCGGTTGTTTTCCTCGGGCCCGAAGGGAATCTATAAGCTCAGACCTAACACCACAGTATTCGGTACACGACCAAACAACATGCTCGATGTCATGGTAGCCATCGCCACAAACGCAGTGATTACTGTCTACAAGCCCTATACGAAAGAGATGCGTGTTTAACGTATAGTGATTGGACATAAGTCTGGACATCACGCGAATGAACCATGCTTTCGTCGATACCTTAGGAAAAATGGAATGTAGCCACCGTCCCAGTTCATCTGAGTTCCATGATGATTGCCAACTGTTGAGTGTTCTCTGACGCAAAATGCTATAAAATTCATCATAAGCAATTGGTCTTTCATAAATATCGCCGTCAATAGCACCCACCTTAGCTAAAGAGTCAGCCTTTTCGTTACCCGGAATCGAGCAATGAGAAGGGACCCACGCTAAGGTAACCCGGTAATTTTTATCTGTTAAAGCACTTAAAAACCGCCGTATTTTCCCCAGGAAATACGGGGTGTGCTTCACAGGCTTCATTGATCGCAGAGCCTCAATGGCACTGAGACTATCTGTGAAGATGAAGTAGTGGTCTATGGGTAGGGTTTCGATGATTCCAAGAGAGTACTGAATAGCAGCAAGTTCTGCGACGTACACGGAAGCAGGAGCATCGAGTTTGTAGGAGGCGGTAAAATTTTCGTGGAAAACACCGAAGCCAGTGGACTCATCTAGATTAGATCCGTCAGTGAAAAACCTTTTATCATAACTAACATGTTTAAACTTATTGGAAAAAATCTTAGGGATCTCTTGGGGTCGCAATTGATCCGGGATACCAGAAATGTCTTGTTTCATGGTGGTGTCGAAGAATATAGCATTATTAGAAGTAGCTAAAAGTGCGACATTGGAGGAATCGTATGAAGAAGGATTAATATCTTGAGCCATATAGTCAAAATATAAAGTCATAAATCTGGATTGAGATTGAAGGTCGACCAACCTCTCGAAATGTCCAATTACTAATGGGTTCATAACTGTGCATCGAATTAGCAACCGGTAAGAGAGATTCCAAAAACGATGTTTCAACGGAGGAATACCCGCTAACACTTCAAGACTCATCGTATGGGTCGACTGCATGCAACCCAAGGCAATACGCAAACAACGATATTGTATTCTCTCTAATTTTATAATGTGCGTGTTCGCGGCGGAGCGAAAGCAGAAACAGCCGTACTCAAGAACTGACAATATCGTTGTTTGGTATAACCTTAGAAGGTCTCCTGGGTGAGCACCCCACCAAGTTCCGGTAATCGTACGAAGAAAATTAATCCTCTGTTGGCATTTTTGTGTCAGATACCTAATATGACAAGCCCAGGTGCATTTGGAGTCGAACCAGACCCCGAGATATTTAGCGACTAAAACCTGAGAGATCGTTTTACCCGTTAGTAGGAGCTGCAGCTGAGCTGGGTTATGCTTCCTAGAAAAAATGACCAGCTCAGTTTTCTCCGGAGAGAATTCGATACCCAGCTTAAGAGCCCATTCAGACAAATTGTCTAAGGTATCTTGCAATGGTCCTTGCAGATCGCTAGCCTTGCCACCAGTAATGGATACAACGCTATCGTCTGCAAGTTGCCTTAGCGTGCATGAATTTGCAAGACATTCATCGATGTCATTGACGTAAAAATTATATAAGAGAGGACTTAAACATGAGCCCTGGGGGAGGCCCATGTAACTAATTCGGGAAGTTGTCGAATCGCCATGTGAGAAATACATATGCTTTTCTGACAACAAATTGAGCAAAAATTTATTCAAATTTGGTGAAAGTCCCTGCGAATGAAGTTTCGCGCTTAAAACTTCTACAGAGACAGAGTCAAAAGCCCCCTTAATATCCATGAACGCAGAAGCCATTTGCTCTTTTCGAGCAAAGGCTAGTTGAATTTCAGTAGAAAGCAACGCTAGGCAATCGTTCGTCCCTTTGCCCCGGCGAAAGCCAAATTGAGTATCTGAAAGTAACCCGTTTGTTTCGACCCATTTGTCTAACCGTAAGAGGAACATTTTCTCCATTAATTTCCGGAGGCAAGAGAGCATCGCAATCGGCCTATATGAATTGTGATCAGAGGCAGGTTTCCCGGGTTTCCGAATAGCAATGACTTTTACCTCCCTCCAGTCATGCGGAACAATATTTAGCTCAAGAAACTTGTTGAACAAATTCAACAAGCGTCTTTTTGCAGAGTCGGGTAGATTCTTCAATAGGTTGAATTTTATTCTATCTAACCCTGGAGCCTTATTGTTGCACGACAGGAGAGCCATTGAAAATTCCAACATTGAAAATGGAGGCTCTTCCGTAGTTACTAATAACGCGTCGCGAAAGGTTTTCTGTTCCGGTACAGAGTCCGGACAGACCTTTTTGGCAAAATCGAGTATCCAGCGATCTGAATACTCCTCGCTTTCATTCGAAACGTCACGGTTCCGCATGCGCCTGGCGGTATCCCAAAGAGTGCTCATCGCTGTTTCCCTGGACAACGCGTTTACGAACCGCCGCCAGTACCCGCGTTTTTTCGCCTTTACTAAGCTCTTCATCTGCCTGCCCAGTGCCTCGTACTTTCGAAGCAGGTTGACAGTGCCGTACTCCCGGTAGTCCTTATACGCCGCGGACCTTCGCGCGTACAGCTCAGAGCACTCTTTGTCCCACCATTTGTTGGGAGGGCGCTGTCTAATCGTTACCCCGGGTATCGGTTTCGTCTGAGCTTGAGTCGCGGCGTCGATTATCAAGCCAGCTAAGAACGCGTATTCTTCCTCCGGAGGAAGTTCCTCGTGAGTCTCGATAGATTGCGCTATAATAGACTCATAACACTTCCAATCAATATTACGTGTAAGGTCGTAGGAAATATTGATTGGGTTCGGGGGAGTTGAACCATTAGCAATTGATATAACGATTGGAAGATGATCACTACCGTGGGGATCGTTGATTACTTTCCACCGGCAATCTAACGCTAGTGATGTCGAGCAAAGGGATAGGTCAAGCACGCTTTCACGTGCTGGAGGATTAGGTACACGTGTCGCTTCCCCAGTATTCAAAACTGTCATATTGAAGTCGTCGATCAAGTTACAGATTAAAGAAGATCGGTTGTCGTCGTACAGCGACCCCCATAGCGAACAGTGAGAATTAAAATCTCCCAATATCAAAAAAGGCGCGGGAAGCAACTCGGCTATATCAGTGAGATGCTTCTGTTCAATCCGCGCGGATGGAGGCATATATGTCGAAACAAGGCATAGGTCTTTTCCATTCATATTCGTTTGAATGGCAACGACTTCAATATTCGAGATCGAGGGGAGGTCGATTCGGAAGAAGGAATAGCACTTTTAATCCCTAAAAGTACCCCTCCACCGTGTGAGTCTCGATCTCGACGAATAATGTTAAAATCGTGGAAATTGAGTTGATCGTTTGAATTGAGAAAGGTTTCACAAAGCGCAAATGCGTCACAATTGTATGTATTTATTAAATGAGAAAATAGATCGAATTTGGGGATGATACTTCTGCAATTCCACTGTAATACAGTGATAAAATTCCTAACCTCTTTCGCCGTATTAGTCATCGAAAGATATGATAGCTGAAATGAGGGGCCAAGTTGCTGCTAGTTGCATCAAAAAGGTTTTCACTGTAGGAAGAAGGGCAAGAAGAATATTTTGTAGGGGATCTGGTATGTTGAATGTTTTAAATATCCAGTCCACAATATCAGAAAATTTTATGAACCCTGTTTCTATTTTATCTTCTGATCGATAAATGGGTGCCCGAGGGGTTTTTGGTGCCCCAGGAAGCGGTGGGTACTCCTGGTTTGATTTAAAATTAAAACCGGGAGGTACTTGCTTCGGTTTTTCTTCACCGCTTCCTTTTTGTGTTGGCTTATTGGTCATTCCGCTAGGGGTTATCTTGCGACCTTTGCGAGAAAGATTAGGAGAGTTGATCATTCTCCTCTTCCTAGATCCTTCTGGCATGGCATAAGAACACCCTTCGACGGGATCGTCAGATGTACCCTCATCGGTTGGCAAAAAGGAAAAGATGTTTCCTGTCGAGGGTGGCTCAGCACTCTTCAGCATTTCTGCTAAAGAGCGCTTTGATCGTTCCTTGAGGGAACGCTTTATTTTTTCCTCGCGCTGTTTGTACGCGGGACACGCCGAAAGGTCATGCCGAGTTCCCTCGCAGTAAAGACACTTTTCAGTATCCTCACTGCAAGCGGTCTCAGCATGATTGCCTCCGCACTTGCTGCAGCGTGCCTTGTTGCAGCAGTAGGTGGCTGTATGACCTAACTGCTTGCAGTTTTGGCAATGCATGACCCGCGGTACGAACAGGCATACAGGCAGACGAACCCTGTCCAAAGAGATGTAGTTCGGCAGTGCGGATCCGGCGAATGTTACACGGAAGGAATCCGAAGGGAAGAATTTCTTCTTCCCTTCTTCGATGGATACTGAATGCAATTGCTTGACATCCAGTATCTTTACATCTTGAATCAGGGGGTTCTTGAAGCAGCCAACCCCGTGACGCAAAATGTCATCGACCGTGAGGCTTCCTTCGGTAACCACACCGTCGATCTCCACGTCCTTGGCAGGGATGTACACGCGGTACTCTCTCGTGAAGAGCTCGTAGCTAGCAATTGCGTTTGCTTGCTTCAAGCTACTCACAACAACTCGCAGTTTGTTCGGTCTAACCTTTGTAATTTCGGTTACGTCCGAAAACTGTTTTGCCAGGTCCTTGCCGATTTGAATAATATTTAGAGGCTTCTTTATGGGCCTGAAGTAAACTACGAACGGACCTTTCGAAGCATCTGGGTAAGCTTTCACCCGTGTTGCCGGTACCCTTGGTACGGGGCTAGGTAGCGGAGAAGGTAGAGGGGAATTGATGGGGGAGATCTCAATCTCTTCCCCAGTTGTTTCCACATCCAGGAATAGTTGCACCTGCATGTCGTCCATTTTGCGGTAGCGTTACGCTCTACCGCACACAAACGATAAATATTCGAATGTGGGGGGGGGTCAAGTAGTTGCTATTAAATTTTAAAAACAATTTTTCAAACTACAATGGATCAAAATAAAAAAAAAGGCAGTAATACTAATACTAATAACAATAGTAATAATAATAATAATAATAATAATAATAATAATAATAATAATAATAATAATAATAATAATAATAATAATAATAATAATAATAATAATAATAATAATAATAATAATAATAATAATAATAATAATAATAATAATAATAATAATAATAATAATAATAATAATAATAATAATAATAATAATAATAATAATAATAATAATAATAATAATAATAATAATAATAATAATAATAATAATAGTAATAATAATTATAATAATAATAATAATAATACTATTAATAATAATGATAAAAATTCTAAAGTGAATACTTCACCGAACGTCAAAGTCAAGACCTCACGGCTGATAGTAGGATTAATCGAGCGTCTCCGCAGAACAAACAATGACGATCCAGCTTCGTGTTGTGACACAGTGGCCGTATCCTACACGCGACCTTGTAGATGCCACTTGTAGTTGACTTCCACTCGCTCGATCGTATGGTGGTCCGTGCTGCTAGCGGGGTAACAGCGGTGCGGGAGAATTATTCTTGCTGATATATCAGCTGCGTATCGGATCACTGGCGGGGTAGCCTGCCCCTACCAGTGTGCAGAAGATGTTTCTGCCGATAAACTACCGGCTATTGTTATCGCGCAGCACAAGAACTAATCGACAAAAAAACACCCGTACGATAACTCGTGTATTGTTATTTTGCAAACTCAAACGGAGATGAACAATTTGCGTCTAATCGAGACGAAAGCAAAACAACGAATGTACAGGAATCACTTGCAAAACAATATTTTGTAGGAGCAGCTCCAGCGCACGTATCCGGCAGGATTTCTGCAGTAGTGTTATGCAAAAACCTGCCGAAGAAAACCACTGATGAAGACGTTCGATACCCTAGTTATATGTTCTTTTTAAAAATTGCTTTCGTATCAAATTTGACCTTTGGTCCCTCTGTGCTACCTCTAGGCCTTGATGAAATTCTACCAATATTTCATGTTACTTATTGAACCATAAGGAGGTCTTTTTGCCAGAGAAAACGGGTCAGGTAAACATTTTTGAAAAAAAAACTCCACCCTACTGTAATGGTTCAATGTTTGTCTAGTTGTCTCGGGTTATTATAAATCAGACGATGAAGAGCTTGGCGTTGTAATCGTAACACCATCACTACTTGAAAACTGTTCCAGTAACAATATTTGCTTATTGTGTGCTTTCCGTTGGTAATCAATCCGATAGAAATATCGAGCAATGAAACCCCAAAACAACTCGGCACTTTCAGTGAATGGTAGGTCAAAGACGAATTTTGGTTAAAAGCCACGTCTAGAGCACGTAGAAATGACGGTAGTTTATACTCAAGTTGATTGCAAACTACGTAGAATTTCTTGATTTTGCTATTTTCCTTGATAATAAAAATGCGCGGTGACAAAGCACAGTGGTCGGAAAAGGCAATTTGACGAACTTAATTCATTTGTGCTTAAACTGTTGATGTAAGCCAAAGACAATGTTCTAAAGAATTGTTCACAAAAATGTAACGGAAATGTTGATAAGAAAATTTTTTGATCATGGCCTACTATCATAAAAATAAAAAATCTAACTTTTGATACAGCGAAGATACATAAATAGTTTCTTCAGCAAAGTTGTAGAACATTTCAAAATACGAAACTTTTCAGAAGATGTCGAGTTTCTATGACGTCTATTTATTGAGATACGAAGCATTTCCTCTGTCAACCCCCTCAAATTTAGTTTTTCTAGTATAACTTTTGAAATATTTTGTTTTCAAGCACATAATGTTCTAAGAAAATATGACCAACATAAATATACAGGTTTCTTTCGAAGACAGCATGAAGCTACAATCGTTCTATACTAAGTTAGAGCGTTTTTTCATTAAACTATTTCGCATATTCAAATGCATATAGGGGAGAAAGAGGCAAACCGGTACACATCATCAAATACTTTTTTTTAAAGCTTAGACCTTGTACTATAAGCCAGTTAAACTTTGATACTTGACAATTCATAAATGAATGAGTAGAGTGATGTTTTATGTATGTATGTTTCAAGGGTTTTCTATACAAAAACGCACCAATTTGCACGATGATTTGTGAATTTATGAAACAGATAACTCGCAATACTTTCAAAACTAGTGAGAACATTTCTTAGGTATATTTAGTTGTTGCTAGGTGCATCCATCAGTAATTCGACGTGAGTAAAATGAACGCATGACAGCAATGTTTATTGTTAATTATTTATTTCATCTTCATTTGTATCGTTTTCACTTTCTGTGAAATCTGATATAAACTTAGCATCTTCTGAAAATTCTAATGTCTGTGGCTCCAGTTAAGGCTGAAACTGGATCTAAAATCCTATTCCAAAATCCAACACCATCCTCTACAAAATACTGTTGACCTGTTCGGATTCAACTGGTCAATGGATATTACAATACAAGAAAAATGTTTACATGGATAAGCAAATCGAAAATCTTCAACCAACAAACTTTGAAGTAAATGGTCGTGTAGTCCAGGTCAGTTATACACTTTTTATGACCATGATCGATGGCAAGGTGGTAAATGCTGTAACGAATACAAAATCCGCACAATAATGCAATATATGCAATGCGACACCCCAAGTATGATGACAGTTCTACAAGGTATGCCACATTTTTATCTATCCACGCACACAAACAAATCTCGTTTTGAAAATTTTCGTTTTTTGTATGAAATTCGGAACATTTTCGGAATTTTCTCGTTTTATGTTGTTTTATGTTTGATTTTTTTAATTTGAAAGTGAATCTCCAGTTGAAACACACTAGAAATTGATATTAATTTAGATTTAGTGTGAAAATTTGCGACAATATGTTGAAATAAAATATATAAAAATGCTATATTTCTAATAGTTGGAGCAAAATCTTAGTCATTGTCATAGCTCATGACTTTTGTTACTGTATGAAACATAAGCGACTCTAATTAGAAGCGCTATTAGACTACAATTAAAAAACGAAAAGTGCAAAAAGGTTACCCGCAAATTGATGAAAAATAGCATATTGTACCTAAACCGCAGCATGTTTATGTATTCCCCACAAATAAAACATGTTTCAACATCATTTCTATAACTTTTCAGGAAAGTATGTTTTATAAGTTTAGTTTAAAATGCAAAATCATTTCAAATTTCATACAAAATTGGAAAAAGTTCATAACGATCACTAATACTAATGCATCTACGTGAATAGCATACCTTGTAGAACTGTCATCATACTTGGAGCGACACCCACCCAGATGAATAATCTCTCCGAAATTCGTTTGCGGTCAATCGATGAGAAAGTGTTACAGTATGGGTTATCCGTTCTTCACGCGAAAATTAGGTAATAATATCAAACATCATAATATTCAATCAGTCTGGTATATTTATTTCAGATTTTTTGAATATTTTTTACACCTGGCGTACAGAGTTGAAGTGAAAAAATGGCGATGTACTGGACATGACGCAGAAAGAGTAAAAGATCGCAGGAAAGTTATTAAGTATCGACTTAAACAAGAACTAGGACTTCTTGTTGACATGCCACGTGGTAATGGAGCCGGATCTTCAAACGACGGGAATACAGCGAGACGCTTTTTTGAAAATGTAGGAGTTGCAGCGGAGATCTTAGGTATTGATCTGCATGCAATTTAACGTTACGCTACAATGCTACAGCTTATTTCTTCTGGCCGGGAAATTAACGCATCAAAATTCAAACACTATTGTTTGGAAACTGCTCGTTTGTTGGTGTCCATATATCCTTGGCTTAACTTGCCAGCTACAGTCCACAAAATATTATTTAACGGTGCGGACATTATTAACCATGCGCATGAAAAAGCGCAAGAGTCATTAAACAAAGTGATGAAAAGGTTCAGGCTAGATCACACGCGAAAAATTTCACGAACTGTTACTAACAGTGATCTTATACAAATCTAGAAAATCTATAACGAGCGTCTTAGCAGAGTGATTGAGATCAATCAAAGAAATAGTTATCGGTTTCCGTTATACTCTACTAAATTTTTTGGAAATAAATATTGAAATTCAGTCCGCAAATATATATTTCGACTGTGACGTACAGTCTTCCTCAGTTGTTCGGTCTAACCTTTGTAATTTCGGTTACGTCCGAAAACTGTTTTGCCAGGTCCTTGCCGATTTGAATAATATTTAGAGGCTTCTTTATGGGCCTGAAGTAAACTACGAACGGACCTTTCGAAGCATCTGGGTAAGCTTTCACCCGTGTTGCCGGTACCCTTGGTACGGGGCTAGGTAGCGGAGAAGGTAGAGAGGAATTGATGGGGGAGATCTCAATCTCTTCCCCAGTTGTTTCCACATCCAGGAATAGTTGCACCTGCATGTCGTCCATTTTGCGGGAGCGTTACGCTCTACCGCACACAAACGATAAATATTCGAATGTGGGGGGGGGTCAAGTAGTTGCTATTAAATTTTAAAAACAATTTTTCAAACTACAATGGATCAAAATAAAAAAAAAGGCAGTAATACTAATACTAATAACAATAGTAATAATAATAATAATAATAATAATAATAATAATAATAATAATAATAATAATAATAATAATAATAATAATAATAATAATAATAATAATAATAATAATAATAATAATAATAATAATAATAATAATAATAATAGTTATAATAATTATAATAATAATAATAATAATACTATTAATAATAATGATAAAAATTCTAAAGTGAATACTTCACCGAACGTCAAAGTCAAGACCTCACGGCTGATAGTAGGATTAATCGAGCGTCTCCGCAGAACAAACAATGACGATCCAGCTTCGTGTTGTGACACAGTGGCCGTATCCTACACGCGACCTTGTAGATGCCACTTGTAGTTGACTTCCACTCGCTCGATCGTATGGTGGTCCGTGCTGCTAGCGGGGTAACAGCGGTGCGGGAGAATTATTCTTGCTGATATATCAGCTGCGTATCGGATCACTGGCGGGGTAGCCTGCCCCTACCAGTGTGCAGAAGATGTTTCTGCCGATAAACTACCGGCTATTGTTATCGCGCAGCACAAGAACTAATCGACAAAAAAACACCCGTACGATAACTCGTGTATTGTTATTTTGCAAACTCAAACGGAGATGAACAATTTGCGTCTAATCGAGACGAAAGCAAAACAACGAATGTACAGGAATCACTTGCAAAACAATATTTTGTAGGAGCAGCTCCAGCGCACGTATCCGGCAGGATTTCTGCAGTAGTGTTATGCAAAAACCTGCCGAAGAAAACCACTGATGAAGACGTTCGATACCCTAGTTATATGTTCTTTTTAAAAATTGCTTTCGTATCAAATTTGACCTTTGGTCCCTCTGTGCTACCTCTAGGCCTTGATGAAATTCTACCAATATTTCATGTTACTTATTGAACCATAAGGAGGTCTTTTTGCCAGAGAAAACGGGTCAGGTAAACATTTTTGAAAAAAAAACTCCACCCTACTGTAATGGTTCAATGTTTGTCTAGTTGTCTCGGGTTATTATAAATCAGACGATGAAGAGCTTGGCGTTGTAATCGTAACACCATCACTACTTGAAAACTGTTCCAGTAACAATATTTGCTTATTGTGTGCTTTCCGTTGGTAATCAATCCGATAGAAATATCGAGCAATGAAACCCCAAAACAACTCGGCACTTTCAGTGAATGGTAGGTCAAAGACGAATTTTGGTTAAAAGCCACGTCTAGAGCACGTAGAAATGACGGTAGTTTATACTCAAGTTGATTGCAAACTACGTAGAATTTCTTGATTTTGCTATTTTCCTTGATAATAAAAATGCGCGGTGACAAAGCACAGTGGTCGGAAAAGGCAATTTGACGAACTTAATTCATTTGTGCTTAAACTGTTGATGTAAGCCAAAGACAATGTTCTAAAGAATTGTTCACAAAAATGTAACGGAAATGTTGATAAGAAAATTTTTTGATCATGGCCTACTATCATAAAAATACTAATGCATCTACGTGAATAGCATACCTTGTAGAACTGTCATCATACTTGGAGCGACACCCACCCAGATGAATAATCTCTCCGAAATTCGTTTGCGGTCAATCGATGAGAAAGTGTTACAGTATGGGTTATCCGTTCTTCACGCGAAAATTAGGTAATAATATCAAACATCATAATATTCAATCAGTCTGGTATATTTATTTCAGATTTTTTGAATATTTTTTACACCTGGCGTACAGAGTTGAAGTGAAAAAATGGCGATGTACTGGACATGACGCAGAAAGAGTAAAAGATCGCAGGAAAGTTATTAAGTATCGACTTAAACAAGAACTAGGACTTCTTGTTGACATGCCACGTGGTAATGGAGCCGGATCTTCAAACGACGGGAATACAGCGAGACGCTTTTTTGAAAATGTAGGAGTTGCAGCGGAGATCTTAGGTATTGATCTGCATGCAATTTAACGTTACGCTACAATGCTACAGCTTATTTCTTCTGGCCGGGAAATTAACGCATCAAAATTCAAACACTATTGTTTGGAAACTGCTCGTTTGTTGGTGTCCATATATCCTTGGCTTAACTTGCCAGCTACAGTCCACAAAATATTATTTAACGGTGCGGACATTATTAACCATGCGCATGAAAAAGCGCAAGAGTCATTAAACAAAGTGATGAAAAGGTTCAGGCTAGATCACACGCGAAAAATTTCACGAACTGTTACTAACAGTGATCTTATACAAATCTAGAAAATCTATAACGAGCGTCTTAGCAGAGTGATTGAGATCAATCAAAGAAATAGTTATCGGTTTCCGTTATACTCTACTAAATTTTTTGGAAATAAATATTGAAATTCAGTCCGCAAATATATATTTCGACTGTGACGTACAGTCTTCCTCAGTGCTTATGTGGACTGGTAAAGAGCAAAGCGTAAATCCTGTTTTTTTATTTGTAGTAGGTAAAAATGAAAATTTAGCACCCTTAATTGGAGTTAGGTAGGGAATTATGCGGTCGATTGTTTACCGTACCATGTCTGGGGTTTTTGGGAAGCAGATTGAATAGCCATGAGGGGTGATTACCTGCGTCTTTATTGAGAAGCGTGCATGAGTGTTGTTTATAAATTTCTAAACTTTCAGCTACGTCTAATTTCCATAAATTATTAACGGGGCGGAGGAGGTGAATGTTATCCGAAGTTAGTGGATGTTCCTCGTTAAAAATATGTTCAGCCACTTTTGATTTGAAATGGTGTGGTGGGGCATTTGTTGAAACTTTACTTGCTTTGGTCACTTCTGCGAAATGTTCTTTGAAACGTATCCCTAGGTTACGTTTAGTTTGTCCAATGTAAACCATGTCACAGTGACTGCATGCAATTTTATAAATTCCAGCTTTGTTCAGGGTATCAATAGGGTCTTTGGTAGACCCTAATTTTGTTTTGAGTTGGGTATTTCTACTAGTGTAGACAATATCCATCCCATATTTATAAATTTTGAACGAAGTGGGCGTGTCAAGTTAACGTCATATTCAACGGCTACCCTTTTCAGATCTTCTGTTATTGGTGTGAGTGTTGTAAAACATTTCCGAATTTGAGCACGCTTCTTTTTATCAACAATGGCTTGAATGATACTTTCATTGTAGCCATTAAGTTTAGCAATTTCGAAAATATATTCCAGTTCCTTTTGCTTGGCTACTTCACTAAGAGGTAAAGTTTCCATGCGGTGGATCATATGATGGAAGGATGCCATTTTATGCTGGATTTTATGCTGTGTTAGGTATTACCCGTTTTGTATTCGTGGGTTTCCGATAAATTTCAAATTCCAAGTCCGTAGACTTTCTGACTACAACGACGTCCAAGAAAGGGAGTCTGTTGTTAAGTTCTTTTTCAATTGTGAAGTTTATATTTTTATGGGTATTATTAAGGGATATGAAAAAAGTTTCAAGATCCGCCCTTTTCAAAATACAAAAAATATCATCCACATACCTCCACCATCGAATCGGTAAGATGTTCCTCTTCTCTAATGTACTTTCTATATTTGCCATGAAGAGCTCACATAGAAAGGGAGAAAGAGGATTCCCCATTGGTGCCCCTTTAGTCTGTTTGTAAAATTTACCACGAAATGTGAAGTAGTTTTCTTTCATGCAAAGGCGTGAAAGTTTCAACAAACTGTCAACTTTCTTTTTTCAAGTATTATCAAAATATTGGGAAAGAAGCCAGTCCTCTTAAAGGTTTAAGGTTTCATTCACTGGAACGCTAGGAAATAAGGCCGTAACGTCAAATGAAACCATTATCTCATCAGATTGGATGTTACCCGAGGATCTTAAATTTTCAACGAAATCTCCGGTGCTCTTTACTGATCGACTTGGAAATTTATGGGGCATGGCTTGAAATTCTTTTACCAGCCATTTAGCCAATTTTTCTGTGGGAGCCCCTACCGCTGAGATAATTTCTCTCATTTCATTTCCAGGTTTGTGAATTTTGGGGAGACCCTTTATTCTTGGAAGAACTGGATTTGAAACACGAAGATTTTGTAACGCATTACCCAAAACGGGTTTGCATTCTTTTATTGTATTTTCTACACGTTTTACCATATCAGCAAGAGGATTGAGTCGCAGTTGCCAATATGGACCTTTATCAATTTTTTGGGTTATTTGTTCATCATAGTCAGACTTGTCCATGATGACGGTTTTGTTCCCCTTATCTGCTTTTAAATAGAAAACAGGTTTTTTACGTAATTCCTCAACTGTCTTTGAATCAGACGAATTTTCATGACGTGGCAGTGTCTTAGTAATTTTTGAAAAAATTTGGCGTACTTCACCAGTTTGTTCTGTGGAAAGTTTACAACTGTCCATCCCAGCTTCTATATCGATGATCGATTGTTCGATATTGGGTCGTGAAGGAATTGCGAAATTTAGGCCCATATTCAGAAGATTTTGCTGGGGTTGTGAAAACTCGTACGAAGACCTATTGACCACAAAGTCGTCAATGAGGTGTACTTTGGCTGTCTTTCTACTACTGTCATTTCGTAGAAGCAGTTGATTTAACTTTTTCAATCCCAATTTTCGTTTTCTTTCCCCTTCACACTTTTCGGCTACTTTAACTTCAGTTAGAAAATTTTGAAATTCAAAAGGAAATTCGTTGGCAAGTTTTAAATGAAGTGAATAACATTCCAGAGTTGTGGAGCTAAGTTTACTATAAAGAAACTTGATGCTACTTTTCAAACACTCCCGTTCCATATGTTTTATAATGGAGGGGGCTATAGGACTTTTAACTTTTACTCTATGACTCGTGGGAGTGACATGATATTTCAAACAATTTTTAAGAAAGGAAATAGATTTGTGGATACCCGCAATGCTCTTTTTTAACTTTAAAAACCTATTTGGCTCATTTGGCTTGGATGCCATTGTCAAATCTAGAAAATCTATAACGAGCGTCTTAGCAGAGTGATTGAGATCAATCAAAGAAATAGTTATCGGTTTCCGTTATACTCTACTAAATTTTTTGGAAATAAATATTGAAATTCAGTCCGCAAATATATATTTCGACTGCGACGTACAGTCTTCCTCAGTGCTTATGTGGACTGGTAAAGAGCAAAGCGTAAATCCTGTTTTTTTTATTTGTAGTAGGTAAAAATGAAAATTTAGCACCCTTAATTGGAGTTAGGTAGGGAATTATGCGGTCGATTGTTTACCGTACCATGTCTGGGGTTTTTTGGGAAGCAGATTGAATAGCCATGAGGGGTGATTACCTGCGTCTTTATTGAGAAGCGTGCATGAGTGTTGTTTATAAATTTCTAAACTTTCAGCTACGTCTAATTTCCATAAATTATTAACGGGGCGGAGGAGGTGAATGTTATCCGAAGTTAGTGGATGTTCCTCGTTAAAAATATGTTCAGCCACTTTTGATTTGAAATGGTGTGGTGGGGCATTTGTTGAAACTTTACTTGCTTTGGTCACTTCTGCGAAATGTTCTTTGAAACGTATCCCTAGGTTACGTTTAGTTTGTCCAATGTAAACCATGTCACAGTGACTGCATGCAATTTTATAAATTCCAGCTTTGTTCAGGGTATCAATAGGGTCTTTGGTAGACCCTAATTTTGTTTTGAGTTGGGTATTTCTACTAGTGTAGACAATATCCATCCCAATTTTTTTAAATTTTGAACGAAGTAGGCGTGTCAAGTTAACGTCATATTCAACGGCTACCCTTTTCAGATCTTCTGTTATTGGTGTGAGTGTTGTAAAACATTTCCGAATTTGAGCACGCTTCTTTTTATCAACAATGGCTTGAATGATACTTTCATTGTAGCCATTAAGTTTAGCAATTTCGAAAATATATTCCAGTTCCTTTTGCTTGGCTACTTCACTAAGAGGTAAAGTTTCCATGCGGTGGATCATATGATGGAAGGATGCCATTTTATGCTGGAAGGGATGGTTTGAAGTGTTAGGTATTACCCGTTTTGTATTCGTGGGTTTCCGATAAATTTCAAATTCCAAGTCCGTAGACTTTCTGACTACAACGACGTCCAAGAAAGGGAGTCTGTTGTTAAGTTCTTTTTCAATTGTGAAGTTTATATTTTTATGGGTATTATTAAGGGATATGAAAAAAGTTTCAAGATCCGCCCTTTTCAAAATACAAAAAATATCATCCACATACCTCCACCATCGAATCGGTAAGATGTTCCTCTTCTCTAATGTACTTTCTATATTTGCCATGAAGAGCTCACATAGAAAGGGAGAAAGAGGATTCCCCATTGGTGCCCCTTTAGTCTGTTTGTAAAATTTACCACGAAATGTGAAGTAGTTTTCTTTCATGCAAAGGCGTGAAAGTTTCAACAAACTGTCAACTTTCTTTTTCCAAGTATTATCAAAATATTGGGAAAGAAGCCAGTCCTCTAAAAGGTTTAAGGTTTCATTCACTGGAACGCTAGGAAATAGGGCCGTAACGTCAAATGAAACCATTATCTCATCAGATTGGATGTTACCCGAGGATCTTAAATTTTCAACGAAATCTCCGGTGCTCTTTACTGATCGACTTGGAAATTTATGGGGCATGGCTTGAAATTCTTTTACCAGCCATTTAGCCAATTTTTCTGTGGGAGCCCCTACCGCTGAGATAATTTCTCTCATTTCATTTCCAGGTTTGTGAATTTTGGGGAGACCCTTTATTCTTGGAAGAACTGGATTTGAAACACGAAGATTTTGTAACGCATTACCCAAAACGGGTTTGCATTCTTTTATTGTATTTTCTACACGTTTTACCATATCAGCAAGAGGATTGAGTCGCAGTTGCCAATATGGACCTTTATCAATTTTTTGGGTTATTTGTTCATCATAGTCAGACTTGTCCATGATGACGGTTTTGTTCCCCTTATCTGCTTTTAAATAGAAAACAGGTTTTTTACGTAATTCCTCAACTGTCTTTAAATCAGACGAATTTTCATGACGTGGCAGTGTCTTAGTAATTTTTGAAAAAATTCGGCGTACTTCACCAGTTTGTTCTGTGGAAAGTTTACAACTGTCCATCCCAGCTTCTATATCGATGATCGATTGTTCAATATTGGGTCGTGAAGGAATTGCGAAATTTAGGCCCATATTCAGAAGATTTTGCTGGGGTTGTGAAAACTCGTACGAAGACCTATTGACCACAAAGTCGTCAATGAGGTGTACTTTGGCTGTCTTTCTACTACTGTTATTTCGTAGAAGCAGTTGATTTAACCTTTTCAATCCCAATTTTCGTTTTCTTTCCCCTTCACACTTTTCGGCTACTTTAACTTTAGTTAGAAAATTTTGAAATTCAAAAGGAAATTCTTTGGCAAGTTTTAAATGAAGTGAATAACATTCCAGAGTTGTGGAGCTAAGTTTACTATAAAGAAACTTGATGCTACTTTTCAAACACTCCCGTTCCATATGTTTTATAATGGAGGGGGCTATAGGACTTTTAACTTTTACTCTATGACTCGTGGGAGTGACATGATATTTCAAACAATTTTTAAGAAAGGAAATAGATTTGTGGATACCCGCAATGCTCTTTTTTAACTTTAAAAACCTATTTGGCTCATTTGGCTTGGATGCCATTGTCAAATCTAGAAAATCTATAACGAGCGTCTTAGCAGAGTGATTGAGATCAATCAAAGAAATAGTTATCGGTTGCCGTTATACTCTACTCATTTTTTTGGAAATAAATATTGAAATTCAGTCCGCAAATATATATTTCGACTGTGACGTACAGTCTTCCTCAGTGCTTATGTTATTTCGTAGTAAACCATGTCACAGTGACTGCATGCAATTTTATAAATTATTTTATAAATATAGTAGAAATACCCAACTCAAAACAAAATTAGGGTCTACCAAAGACCCTATTGATACCCTGAACAAAGCTGGAATTTATGCATGTCTTTGTCCTAAAATTTCTATATCCAAAAAATAATTTCCACAATTCTACATTCTACAAACTCCTGACGCCACAATTTTTTTGTGTAAAAAGCGCAATATTATTGTACATGCATCTTTAATCATACTAACCTGTTTGTAAATCTTCTGATTCTAGACGACTCAATAAATTTAGACTGTTCCTGTCTTTGAGAGTTGCCTGTTTAGCGTATAATGAAAACTTTGTAGCAAAATCTTCCCAGTTATCAAAAAGGGTTAATGATTTATTTGCGTCATCAACTATATTGGCGAAATCTGCATCAATCTGAAGAAAAGCAAATAAAAAGCACATAAATGTGGAAATGAGATTGCAATTATTAGAAATTGTAAAAAAAATAGTACAGCAAATAACAAAAGCTATCCTGAAAATAAAACTCGCGTGCAAAAACCGACTTAAAACACAAAGTACTTTTCTCATCAATTTGGTATTATCGAACTTATCGGAACAAATATTATTGTTAAAAATAGGGATACCATCCGTCCTAATTTAGCAGGACATGTCCTGATTTTGAGACCCTTTTTTGACGTCCTGATTTATTTTTCACTTTCTGGCATTTGTCCTGATTTTCATAAGATTTTCAATTTTGTAGTGTGATAAAAATATGCAGCATTTTTCTAAATCAATTACTTTTTTGATTCCAGAACACAACGGTCACTACGAACGATTTTGTTTTTGGTTGAATCTTAGTGAAGTGACGAGAGAAATCTTTTAACATTTGGCTTTACTCTGGAAGGTCGAAAAAAAAATTTTTTTTTTCAATGTTTAAAGTAAAGTAAGGTGTTCGGCTATTGATAAAAGCTTTATTTTGAAAATTTATTTTGCATGTTGTGGTTGCACATATAGTGTATTACATTGTTGGCAGCTTGGAACGTGAATGCCCTCACTAAATCGGTGGTAAGTTTTTCTCAGCATGTACTTGTGTAGGTATACCTATATCCTGGGTATAACCTACCAGGACTTTCTCCAGAAAACCCTGTACGTGCCGTCGGCACGGAATTACAACTCGAGACTTGAGCGGTAGATTAAACTTACTTTATTTACACAAAAGCTTAAATAGTACCCTACAGGTAACTCAGAGCGAAAGGCTTCTCCCCTTCGATCCGGTCACCACATACCTAGCTGTTCTATACTGGCCTATGGCATGTCTTGGCCTGTCTCTTTCTCGTGCTTAACTTTTAGTACATACAATTAACTACTTGAGAGCGCTATAACATGTGCTCCAAAACACGTGCGCTAGCGTGAGCGCTAAGAACCCGCGCGTGCGCATGGGCGACGCTGAGCGACGCTACCGTTTGTCGAGTTCTTTTTTGTTTATTCAATGCCTCGGTGGCTTTAGTGACTATTCATCGCGGAAGACAAAGTGCTATCGCCAACGCTTGCATAGCAGAACCGTTCGCGGTCTTTCTTCAAGATCTTTCCTGCTTCTTTACAAATGGTCTTGTTTTTGGGGGACAACGGCGGACGGCCGTGTCCCGATTCTATACTCTACCTGTTTTTCATTTCTTTCAACGGAAGGCTTACTGTCTTTCGGACTAAGCTAGAATGTACCGTATGACAAAATTCTGCGTGACGGAACATAAGGTATTTTCTGCGCGGGTGTGACGTCACATCTGCCACCCCGACTAGTTGGCCATTATCTAGAAGAGATAATGGGCACATGGTCCGTTCTGACGGCCGCTAGGTGTGCTTTTTTATTACAATTATTTTCTCGTTTTTATGAAACTATGTACATATTCGTTCTTAAATAATATGCCTTCTTTCTTCGGCACGTAAAATTCAATTAATTACAATGGTGCTACATATCATTTCTACATAAATTAACGTTTTCAGACATGGATTTTCTTCATAACAAATTGACAAATGTTCGCTCGCCTGGTGCGCTGCGCCTTGTAGATATCCGCTGCTTGGCTGTCGGATTCAAGCGACGGGTTACAGGGGGTTTGAAACGGGAGGGTGCGTCTGGCAGTAGAGGTTCTCATCGTTTGGTTGTGGTGTCATCCTCGCGAACTCATTCCTAAGGCTTTATCGGGTTATTTACAATAGTTCAATGGTTACCATTGCATTTTAATTAAGGCTGCAGTTCAGCTGGTTGTTCAACGATTGTTCAGAGTGTGTTGTTGAACTTCAATGTTGGGTTAGCCGTGTCCCTTTGACATAGATCGGCTGTATTTTTGTTTGGCTTATAGTATTGTTACGCGTCGTGTGGCGAAAAGATTTGCGATTGCCATTGGCTCTGTTGCATAATGCAGTCACTTGGTTTATCATCTTTAACTGTCTGCGCGGGGTGTCCAATTACCCGCTAACATATGTGCGCACACTTCCAAATCGTAGTGCGGGAAGAACATAGTTGATTAAACACGAGCAAAATTTTATAGCGTCATTTTGCTTGTTTGGCTTTGACCTCGAATCCTTATTCGTAGAAGTCAATAACTCTCAATGAGTAATATATATTTGGAACAAATTATGCCCTTCGCTGCGTAGTTTGATGTATTCGTCTTCGCGCTAAAGTCTCGATTCTGGCTCGACCATGAGCCGCATTGATTGAGTTCTGTTGTTCATCTTGCCTCTTCAGGGGTCGAAAACTGGATGCTGCTCGTCTCCTCTTGGTAATATCGTTTGGCTTAACTTCCATCTTAACCATAGACACCCGCCGTTCAATTCCCCTCGCAACCGTCTGCTTTCCTTTTTGCGCCGTACTGGGCATCCTGGTATGCCCCATCTCAGCATCCGTTGTAATCACCTCGGTCGTCTTCGATGATCGGGGCCCGTGCTCGTCACAAATTCTTAGATGCTAGTTGCCCTACTTAGCAAGTGGTGCATTATTTTTTTGCCATTATTTCATCAATTCTTTTTTGTTTTGTTACTTTTTTTCACTTGCTGTTTAAAATTACTGTTCACTCGCGTACGGGCGTCTTACATTCTATTAACTACCCTACGCTTCTGCTTACAATCTAGGCCCGTATTTCTTTTCTGTTCGGATAACATAATTCGGTTTCTTTTCCCCTACTAAGTTGTACATCTCTATTAGTATTCAATTTTACAAACATAACATTTCAAATGTGCATTGTTTCTAATTTTTTTTTCATCATACATTCTCTAACTTTGGTATTCGATGTTTTTTTTTGTTTTACATTAAAAATCATTGCGTCACGTATCAATTCCATTTATCTGTATCAGGCTTTTCTTTCCGCGTTAAAATATCAGTTTAACTTGTCTTGTGGCCCATTATTAACTTATGTTCATCAAATGTTCTTCAAATAACTTTCATCAATTTTATTAAGTAGCTTTGCTTTGGTTACATATTTTCTTCATCTTGCTTCCTCTTCAAATATTTTCTTCCTTTCCATAATAACATTTCCATTAGAATAGATCTGTTTCCACATGATATATTATTCTTTCATCTCTTTATCTTTGTTTCATCATGTTTTCTTCAACAAACCGCATCAGTTCAATCTTTTTTTTTCCCTTTGTCAGGTATTTTCTGTCTGTTTCATAAATATCTCTTTTTATTGTACAAACCGCGTTCATAAAATATCCATCGTTTTCTTCTGTCTTCTTATACAATGTTCGTCTAATACCTGGCGTCTTCTTAACACCTCATATCATTTTCTATTTGCACTAAAAAGTCTCGTAACTTTCTCTTCTGCTTTATTCTTTAATCTTTTGAGCCTCTTTCTGAATCTGTAATTATTTAATTTTCGAATCGCCTCTTGCTACTGTCATACTCACATTACTTACACTTCTCCTGGTATGCAGTAGTCTGCATATTTCCTCTCCCCCTTCCATCCGAAGGTGCGACCGCCCGCTCTAGTGATTCCTGGAAGATAAGAAGGTTAGGAAATAAAATAAAAATCTCGCACACTCACTCATTCTGGGTTAATTACTCCCTTGTTTACTCTTTCAGTCAGCATTCACATCAACCATTCCGGGTTAATTACTTCCGATGTATACACTCACACAACCTTAACTAATGAAAGAATAGTTGGAATCCCTTAAAGTCAGTAGTCTTTTCGTCTGGAAAGTTCAGCCCTCTTTTCAAATGTCTTTCCTAGTTCTATTGTTGTCCGTCATTTAAGTCATCTCCATCGCAAAAAAATTTCCCTATACAGCATCCATCGATTTTCTTCTTCGTTTTCCTTTTAAGCCAATAGCTATCAAACCTCGTTTTCATGAGGTCTTTTGTTCACTATAATTTCTTTCCCATGTTAACATTTGCATTTTACAAAAGAAAACAAATGCTGTTCTAAATTCTTTCAACTCTTTTTATCCATTACAACCATCCAGATCATTCTAGTAATTTGAATTCCCCAAGTTTTTTGTTTATGTAACCTTTATCGGCGGGGTTCCTCCTCCCTCACGCCTTCATTCGTATGTGAATTTTTTCAACTGTGTCATGCCATTTGACTAATATCATCAAAGGCTGTATATCTTTTTCGGCGACTTATTCCATTTCTTCACGCCTTTACTTCAGTATGCTTTCTTCCGTTTGGTTCTGCCTATTAATTCCCGTCAATAAAATCATTCAAGTTTTTCGGCGACTTTTCGTATTTCTTCACGCCTTTACTTCAGTATACTTTTTTCCGTTTGGTTCTGTTTATGGACTCCCGTCAATAAAATCATTCATATTTTTCGGCGACTTTTCGTATTTCTTCACGCCTATATTTTACTTCCACCTTACTTTTTCATACAGTTTTAGGTGCTTGCTATTATAACTCATGCCATCCAATATCGTATTTCATTAAATATATTCTGTCCGTTAACCTTGAAAGCATAGTTTAAGTTCATATATTCAGTCATAATAACGCTTAAGCCGGTTATTATGAACTTTTTCTAAACGATTGCCGTTTCTAATTACTGTGGTTATTTCGCTTGGAATGTCCACTACTTCATATGGTCCTCTCCATATGTTCTGAAGCTTTTGGCCTGCACCAGTCGCTACGGCCTTCACTAATACTTGTTCACCCCACATGGGTTTGTAATCATAAGATGATCTGTCGTAAATTTGTTTGCGGTTCTCTTTACTCCTTTTCAGGTTGGCTTGTGCGTTTGCATGTAAATCGTAAAATATTTTCTTCATTTCATGTGTGTATGCATCATATGTCATCTTCTCCACTCCGTTCCGCTTATAGATTGAAGTCGGGATTCGAGCTATCCGTCCGTACAATAATTCGAACGGCGTATATCCTGTGGACGAGTTTACTAATGTATTGTATTCGAACGTGAAAAACGGTAACAACTCGTCCCATGTGTGCGGCTTTCCGCCAATAAATTGTCTCAAATATGTTTTTAACTCGCGGTTTGATCTCTCTACCAAGTTAGCTTGTGGATGATACGGGCTAGTAGTAATTTTCTTGATCTTTATAATTTTGCACACCTCTTTCATCAGTGAGCTCACAAAATTTGCGCCATTGTCTGTGACTAGTTCCAACGGGGCACCGAATTTACAAATATAATTTTCTACGAAGGTCTTGGCTACCGTCTGGCTTTCTTGATTCTCCATTGGAGCGACAATTAGGTATCTCGTCAAGTCATCTTGCATGACTAGACCATAACGGTTTCCCATATCGGACTCGGGTAACACTACTATATCCATGTATAATTTCTCGAATGGCTCCAATGCGGTTGTGGTGATCTGCATCGGTATCTTGTTTGATCTTCCAATTTTGTTCTTTTGGCAGGAATCACACTGCCGAACGTAGTTCTCGATATCCCGTTTCATCGTAACCCACGTAAAAAGTGTGCCAATTCTCTGGCGCATTCGTCGCGCTCCTACGTGCCCTCCTAAGGGTGCATCGTGAAATTCCTTTAAAATTGTTTCCACTTGATCTGGCGCAATTACTGTACGCTCGCTATTAGCATTATATAGTATTAATTGTTTTTCTAGCTTACCCGCTAGGAACTGAATCATTTGCAGAACCTCCTGCTGCTTGATTTTTCTGAAGGATATTGGGTGAATGACCCCGGCTGCCTTTACTGTCGCGGGGCTCTTATTGAAGCTATCCAAAAATTGTGAAAAAAATTTCCGGCAATCGATTAACGAATTTTCGCTGCCGTCTACTATGAAACCGCCTACTTTCTTGTCTTTAAATTTGAGTACACCATCCTCGACGTAATCTTTAAGTCCTTGTGACAGCTGATACAGTGTCTGAAGTTCTCTGTACGCCGTCCGACTGTTCAAAATGACAAGACGAGCTTCGATATTCCTCTCGTCCAATATTCTCTTCGAGACTTCCACCGTCTCACTTGGTATCAGGTCATTTGATAATGCCTGTGAAAAGTCATCATATGAAATGTTGACGAGTTGTTGCTCATCCTCGTCCTCAGCGATGTCCGCAATGTCTATGGCACTCAAATCTTGTATTGTGCCGTTCAAATCATCCGAAGCGTTCTTCTGCTGCTCTAGCAGGCGTTTCTGCTGGCGCGTAATCATGGCTATCTGCCTGTGGGGTGAACTTTCTTGCCCCTGACACGCCCATCTGACAAACGTGACAAAAAATCGGCGACTATATTTTCGCTACCTTGTTTATACCTGATGCTGCATTCCAAACCCTGCAACTTTAGTCTCAATGTTGTCAGCGTTGGAGATGTCTCTTTGAGCCTCCAAATCGCTATAAGTGGTCTGTGGTCCGTGTAAACGATAAACTTTTGACCAAAAATGCAATGTTTGAAATATTCTATGGCCCATACAATCGCCAATAGTTCCTTTTCTATGATATGATATCTGGTCTCTGCACCTACAAGTGCACGACTCGCAAAACGCGATCGGCTGGTGCATGGATTTTTCATTCGACAGGACGGCTCCAATAGCATAATTGCTAGCGTCTGTCGTAATAACAAAAATGTCTTGATAATCTGGCCGGACTAAAACTGGCTCTGTAATCAGCGCGTTTCTAAGGAATTCGAACGCTTCCTGACATTCTTTACTCCACACAAATTTAGCGTCTTTCTTCAACAAATCATTCAGCGGCTTGCGCTTCTCCGCGATGTTGGGGATAAACTTCCCGTAAAAATTTACTGTTCTTAAAAATGACCTTAAACCTTTCACGTTTGTGGGTGGCTTAAGGCTCTGAATGGCCTTAATATTTGCATTGGTGGGTTTTATGCCTTCTTCACTAACGACATGACCCAAATACTCCAGTTCCTTTTTCAAAAACTGACACTTAGACGGTTCTATTTTTAAGTTATGTTTACGCAAAGCTTGTAATACTTTTCGCAAGTTATCATTATGGTCGGTGATAGTGTCACCGAAAACTATAATATCATCGAGGTAGACAAATGCTTTCACGACCCCTATCTCAAAAAGAACAGTATTCATAAGTTTTTGGAATGTTGAGGGACTGTTCTTTAACCCCATCGGCATTCGTGTAAATTTGAAGTGGCCTTTGGGAGTGGAAAACGCCGTTTTAGCCGCATCTCGGCGGTCTATCGGGACTTGATAGAACCCCGATTTTGAATCAATTGAGGAGAAATATTTTGCTCCTCCAACGTTATCCAATATCTCATTTATAAGAGGTATTGGGTATACAAACGGCTTGGTAACTTCGTTCAATGATCTAAAGTCTACCACAATTCTGTATCTTTTATTACCGTCAGCATCCGGTTTCTTTGGTACACATAACACCGGTGCATTCCAGGGACTAGTGCTGGGTCTAATAATTCCCTGCGCCCTCATTTCATCGATTTCTTTATTAATGTGTCGTTTCGTGGCCTCCGGAAATCTATATTGCCGCTTATTGACCTCCGATGAAGTTTCTATCGTGTGTACGGCGGCGTCAGTAGTAGTTAACTTGTCGCCTTCGAAAAAAAAAAATATCTGCATAGCTTTCAACCATATTCTTCACTGTTCTGAATTCTCTATCAGGCAAGTGCGCCAAATTCAGCACTTGCCGTAGTTTTTCAATCCTTGCAATACCTTTTGACTCTGGTGTCAGCTTGTGCTCCAACAGGTCGTAGTCAAGTCTCGAGTCTAAGTCTAACTCGGGCATTATAGTATTCTTCGAGTCAAGAAAATTGTTCTTCAGCTCTCCATCCCGATATGTTTGGTGCTCTCTATTTATTTCGTTTTTGTCTACGTCAGCCTCATTGCGGGCTGTGTTGCTAGTATCTCGCAACTCGTTCTGCACCATAACTCTATTTCTGGCTGCCACATAAACATGTCGACTAAGGACTTCCTCTTTGGGCATACTCCACGGACTCAAGTCGTCCGGACTTCTGTTTCCGTGTTTTTTGAACACTATGTAATCAAAATTATTTCCTATTTGAAGCGTATGCTTCTTAAAGAATTCTGCTCCGATTAATCCGTTGCTTGGCAAATTTTCTAATATATGAAATCGCGTCGGGATCAAAAAGTCTCCGACTATTAAATCCAACGTAATTGTACCTGAGGTTCGCACAATGTCTCGGCCGATACCTCCAAAAGTGGTTACATCCTGTGTATTTACCGATACATTCAAAAGGTTTACAATGCGTGCATTAATTATATTCGCACATGCAATTGTATCCAAGATCAGGTTCAACGTAAATTTGACATTCTGCCTAGCCAGTAGGGTTAACATTAAGTACCCTCTGACATCGTAATATACTCGCTTAGCCACACAAGCACTGTTGTCTCTTATGTGATTGCATGCGGTCCTCCAATCGGCTATTTCTATGTTGCTGGGCTCATCGGTACATCTCCGCCAGTCAACATCTTCGCAAATTTCTGCTAAATCCTCGTTAAAATACTCCTGTGCAACAGGATCCAAAATACCTTCTTTTTGAAAATTACTACTTCTTTCATTAATGTTGGCTACCATAAGCATTTTCTTAGGCATCCGGGTATA
The DNA here is from genome assembly GCF_029784165.1 of Wyeomyia smithii. Lineage (NCBI taxonomy): Eukaryota > Metazoa > Arthropoda > Insecta > Diptera > Culicidae > Wyeomyia > Wyeomyia smithii. The sequence goes on from NC_073694.1 coordinate 82,904,820, forward strand.
CGAATTCCTGTACCTCCTATCAGTTGGTCGATTTTGACCATAATAATTATATTTCCAACCATGGGCGTAGCCCCTTGGCTTCGCCGGTAGGAACGCGCTGTGCGATAAATGTATTTGGATCGATTACCGTCGCTAGATCCACATATATTGTTATAATTGTTTTGTCTGTAAATTATTCTATCTCTATTTTTGTAATTATAATATTCATTTCTTCCAAGACGGCTGTTGCTATAATCAGCGTCTTTGTGATTAATTGTAAAAATATTTCTGCTACTATTAAATTGTCTAAGCGCATCGCGCTGTCTTTCGACCAATTCTAGGCCCTGTATTCTATGTTCTATTTCAAAGATGTGATTACGCTCATGGTAGTAATCCTCTAAGTCATCCAGCAGCTCTTCTAACTTCAATGTACGTTTACCTTGAGCAGCTTCTTTCAATGCGGTGTCACACAAACCCGCCATAAAATGTAATCGAAGACTAACTGTCATGCATGACTTCGTACAGTTAATTTCGTAGGAGTCGATTTGCTCCTTAATTTTCAATATACTCTTTTTATAATCAGGAAAGGTCTCATTCGCCTCCTGTTTCAATGTTTCTACTTGACTTATAACTGCCTCGATGCGTATATTATCTCCAAATTCCTTTAATAAATTCTGCTTAACCTGTGGCCAAGCGTTTGCGTTAATTCTATGTATTGCGGCAGCAGCTCTGCCTTTTAGTTTTAATAGAACAATATAAACCAGTGGAGCGTGTGATACTCCTTCTGGTATCTCCCGAGCAAAATGCTCGATATGATAAACGAACGCTTCTAGTTCGTCTAGCGATCCATCAAATTCTGGGATGCACTGCATGGCATCTGCTTTTGGAAACGTGTACTCCATTATGAATATAAAATTTTATATATATTTCTTGAAGAAAAAAAAAATAAAAGGTACTGCGGAATAAATACTATAAGGGCGGGATAAATACTACTATAATAAAAGGCTTATGTAGCCTTCTTCCTCTTTTTCCTAGGTATCACTAACGATTCTGTTGACCAGATGTGATAACGTAGCGTGACCGACTCTAATTTCTTCGTCGCGCCATCAAAAAGTCTGAACACCAAGTTTCGAACCATTTAGTGTCAACGGTTCAACGTTTATCTTTATTAATTAAATAAATAATTTTAGGTTTTCATAATAATAATGATTAATTTAAAATAAATCATTTCTATTTAGTGTAATTAAATTAATCAACGATTGTAAATGTTTACATCATTAGATGGCGTAAGGTGCCATTCCTTATTCATGAAATAATATTTTAACGTAAACTTCCAACATTATATATCTCTGCCGTCGGTTACTATTTACTCTACCGGTGGATATGTCACCATCGCTGCGCGCGTTGCGCTTATAGATGTATCCATTTTTTTACCCTCTTAGCAATTCACCGCTACTGGTAAGCCACCGGGTTCGCTTTGCTTATGGTAGCAAAACGTTCTTACCATTGGCCATTAAAATTGATGCTTACAAAATACGACCTTGGCCGTGGCTGGCACAGCTGATCGTAATAACACTGCAAAATTCATAAACAGAGACAGCGTACCCGACAATTAGTACAACTGACTAACTTTTGTATGCAACGTGTGAGCGCGCAACTCGTAGTTACCGCTCTCACGCTCATTATTGGACATTAATGAAATGCGACTTTACCCCTTAATTTCTGCTAACGATAACGTAGCCACCCGAGTGCTAAAACTCTCTCTTAGAATAATTAAGGTTTGTTCCATGTGCGCAACTCTGCGAGTATCTGTTTGCGTTCTTAAATTCGATTTGCTAGCGGTGTTGCCACCCGTTTGCTTCCCGCTCTGCCACTTTAATTATTTCGTTGGGCAAATGAACGAAAATCGCTTGCGTGCACTTGTCGTGCCGAGAGTTTTATTGCTAGCCGTTTGAGAAATAAAATCACCCGCGCAGCAGCGGCGCGAATTGATTGTTTATACAAATTGGCCTCTCGACCCAAGTAGATGTGATAACCTGTAAATCGTTATAATTACGAACCACTGAAGAATTGTTACGATTGTAGTTCGCCTAATGTAGTCTCCAAGGTCAATTATGTCTCCTAATGTGTATCTCTCCGTCGTTCTCTTCTATCGTCAATAGCTCCTAAATGGCTTTATATTTGGTATTTTTTTGTTCTATCAGTTTAAAAACAAAATTCAATAGATGTTAATTCACAAATTTTACTGCGTCGAACGATACAAAAAAAAATACTCTTCCGTTAAAATATCAGCTGCAATATTTAAACATAAATTTGTCTTACTATGTGCTTCTCATCCGAATATCCTTGGTATAGGGCCGGCCATTGTCGTGGACATCTCTACTTCGATTTCCACTACGTAGCTTCAGCACCTTCTTAATACGATAATTCACAGTTGTCTGGCTATTCCAATATGTCTGGCTGATCCAATATGTAGAGGCCGTAGAGGTGTTAATAAGTCACTTACTGCATGTGTTTCTTTTTTTTTCCCGGCCGTTATCATTAACTGGCTAATTGCGAGATTTGGTTCCGTTTTTTTTTTTCTTTGGTCTTCTTCACTTAAGACATAAAAAACACAATAGGGCACTTTTAGTCTTTTCCGTTCTTTTAACACTTATTGAAAGATGGAGTTAGAATTAATTACTTGCAAAAACACTGTAATTGTTCACCGTTTAATCAAACCGACAGAACCGAAAAACGTATGCGCATTCAACAAACTGTTCAAAACAAAGAAAATGCTCACTTGATACTTATTAAAATCAGTTCCCGGCGTGGGACGACCGCTTGTCACCAAATGCGTTAACCACGAATGTCCTTGCAGGGTTCTTTTCCTGAACCGCCTGTCACCGAATGTGTGTACTCCTATCCTCACGATTTTCTAGTTCAGTTCTGGTGATGAAAATACAAAACGCGCAATGCGCAGCACTGCCGCTGCCCGCATATCAGTCCCATAACGAAAACTGACATGTTGAGAAAAAGACGATTGAAGTTTCTAACATTATTTTATGATTTCTCACGTTTACCACTATTATATCTCACGTAGTTCGGCGAAATATACTCATTGCAGTATAATTATACTGTTGTGAAAATTTTTTGATCATATTTTTATGTTTTGGCAAAGAAAATTACGACAGAAGAAAATGGGACTCATTTGCGAACACATTCTGAAAAATCACACATATACCCGCTTGCCAGTCCCATTTATTAGCATCGCACGCGTTGTTGTTTTCGTTTGTTGACGTATACTTTTGTTTAATCGTCATCTAAAGTAAATCGGAGCGTTGTAAAGTCGTTTTGTTGAAAAGTTGTAAGGTTTTTAGGCAAATATGTCAGCATTAGATGCAATTAAGGTTTACGGAAGTGATGAAAGTTCGGATGACGAGTTTTACGGTTTTGGTGGTGATACTTGGGAAAGATTCCGTACGGAATCTAGCCCCGTGAATTTCGAAAGAAAAGAAACTTTTGGACAATCCGATGACAGCGCAATGCAACCGTATTTCGTTGATGGTAAAAATTCCGCTGATGAGTTCAGTAGTGTAGACCAGGTTATTGATTCAGAAGGAAGCTACTTCGAAATGGAGCACCGAGCAAAACGTAAAACGAAGACAAAAAAGGAACAGCGCAGAGGTGTTGTGGCCATAAATCGTCTTATCTCTCATCCACCGGACGAGTTTTGTTGCTGTCGCAGAAATTGCTCCAAAAAAGTCGCAAAAAACGACCGTATACTGATACATCGGTCATTTTGGAAGCTTGATGTCAGTGGCCAGTCTGCTTTTTACCGTGAAAGAGTTAGCCGGGTGCCAATTAAATTCAGAAAAACCCATCGACATGAACTCAAAGACCCAAGTAAACTTCACTCATACCATTTTTCATTTGAAATGACCGACAAACGAGTTGTGCGGGTTTGCCGGAAGTTTTTCCTTAACACCATAGGCTACGGGGAGCACTGTGGGTAAGAAATACTAGCTCCTGATAATATATGTTGATACATGATTATAATATCATTTGTTCACAGCAATATCATATATAGATGACTTAATAACAACGAGAAACTAAAAAAACGCGGAAAATATGATCGAAGCTCTGACCAAAGAAATGCCGTAAAAGCTCACATCGCCCTTTATAATCCAACCATTTCACACTACCGTCGTGAACACGCTCCGAATCGATTGTATCTACCGTCGGATCTTACCGAGAAGCGAATGCACGAGCAGTATCAAGAAATGCATCCGGAACTGAAAGTTAGCTATACGTTCTATTGTAGAATGATAAGGGAGCTTAACATTTCTCTGGTAAAGCTCGGTCATGAAGAATGTGAAACTTGCGTTGCAGCTACTAAGCATAGAAATTTGCTTGGTCACATGAATAACAACGTAATGCATAATTGCCCCAATTGTGAAAAAGCTGAAAATCACTTGAATTTTGCGAAGCAATCACGTGAGGCCTACCGCGCAGATGGCGATGAAGTTAAATCGAATGAAATTGTATTAGCTGTGGATCTGCAGAAGGTATTTTTAAATTAGAAATTTTCAATTTTTTTTCCAATTAACTTATTTGACACGGCACTATACATTCACAAACAATTGTCCATATATTTTTTCAATAGGTCATCCAGCTGCCCCGCCTCGACGGTTTCAAAACGATTGTTTTTTCGCAGCGTCTCTTGGCGTTTAATGAAACTTTCGCACCAGTCAGAAACTACGCGAAATCCCATTCAGTGATAGCTTGTTTGTGGCACGAAGCGGTTGCTGGTAGATCCGCGAATGACATAATTAGTTGCTTTCACCAAGTCATTCAGCATCTTAAAAACTTTCGTAGGATCACTTTCTGGCTCGACAACTGCGCGGCGCAGAACAAAAACTGGGGACTTTTTCTTCATTTGGTTTGCTTGTAAATTCTTCAGCAAACCAGATTGAAGAAATCGTTCTCAAGTTCTTCGAGTCTGGCCACACTTTTATGGCGGCAGATTCTTTCCATGCTGCGGTGGAAAAATCCATGCGCAAAAACCCACCGGTAACATTCCCTGAGTTTGTGGAAGTTGTTACTAAAGCAAAGAAAAGGGTTAACGTGCTGGAAATGGATGCAACTAGTTTCGTACAACCTGGTTTCAGCGTAAGCCAATATACTTTAAACAAGTGTAAGAATCGGCCCTACATTGAAAATATTAGACGGATCATTGTGCGTAAAGGTTGTCTGGACTTACTATTTAGCGATTCTGTCGCTAATGGAGTAGGAGTTCAAAGCTTTTCTTTGTTCTCAAAAAAAAAACAGCTAAAACTAGTTACTACTGATGAATTCGATCTAGTAAGCTCATTAAAGAACCAACAGCACCCAACTGGTATCGATGTTAGCCGGAAGGAGACCATATTAGGTATAATTTTGCCACTCATTGATGAAAAGCAGAAACTGTTTTGGTTGAACTCGTTGACTTAGGCTTTTATTATAAGTAATATTTGATATGTACTCCCTGTTGGCTCTATTTGATAATAAACCGAATGTAAACAATCTAAATTAAAAGTGTCATACATAATAAATTATAGAAAACGGGCTTTGGCCTTAATTTGTTTAAGTACGAGAAATGGGACTGTTATGCGAGTATATGCGATATGGGACCAACATGACTTGGTATTTTTTTTGTACTTTATAGAAACAAACCCAGTATTTTTAATGTAGTTTTACGAAGTACGTTATAAATGAGGACCATTCGTATATTTATCACGAAAACGCCAAAAATCGACATGGGACTCATATGCGGACAGCGGCAGAGCACTTCAGCGACAAAATATTTGCGCTTTCACTTAGTTTACTGCTACCCTCACGATTTTTTAATTGAATTTTAAGTCCACTCGGTCTTTATATCCACTCAGTCAGAACTGGCGTTTGTTTTTCTTTAGCTGTCACCACATGTGTAGGTATACCTATATCCTGGGTATAACCTACCAGGACTTTCTCCAGAAAACCCTGTACGTGCCGTCGGCACGGAATTACAACTCGAGACATGAGCGGTAGATTAAACTTACTTTATTTACACAAAAGCTTAAATAGTACCCTACAGGTAACTCAGAGCGAAAGGCTTCTCCCCTTCGATCCGGTCACCACATACCTAGCTGTTCTATACTGGCCTATGGCATGTCTTGGCCTGTCTCTTTCTCGTGCTTAACTTTTAGTACATACAATTAACTACTTGAGAGCGGTATAACATGTGCTCCAAAACACGTGCGCTAGCGTGAGCGCCAAGAACCCGCGCGTGCGCATGGGCGACGCTGAGCGACGCTACCGTTTGTCGAGTTCTTTTTTGTTTATTCAATGCCTCGGTGGCTTTAGTGACTATTCATCGCGGAAGACAAAGTGCTATCGCCAACGCTTGCATAGCAGAACCGTTCGCGGTCTTTCTTCAAGATCTTTCCTGCTTCTTTACAAATGGTCTTGTTTTTGGGGGACAACGGCGGACGGCCGTGTCCCGATTCTATACTCTACCTGTTTTTCATTTCTTTCAACGGAAGGCTTACTGTCGTTCGGACTAAGCTAGAATGTACCGTGTGACAAAATTCTGCGTGACGGAACATAAGGTATTTTCTGCGCGGGTGTGACGTCACATACTGAACCGATTTGGCTGTTTTTTTTTTTAGCATGTAAGAATGGATTATCAAACTTGTTACATAGCCGTTTTGAAATTTCAAAAAATTGACAAAATGGCGGCCATTTTAGTAAACAATTAGTTTTTTCATAAAAAATTACTTTGAAAAATCATAAATCATTGAAAAAATTAGATATTGAAAAACGGCTATGTGGCAAGTCAGATAATCCATTTTTACATGCTGGAAAAAAATTCAGCCTGATCGGCTCAGTAGATGCTAAGAAAAACTTACCACAAGTTAAAAAACCATGGTTTCGCGAAAAACGCTGCCAATAGCGTAATACTCACTATATTTGCACCCATGATACACAAAATACATCTTAAAACATTTTTTAGTCAATAGCCAAAATACCCGAACACTTCACTTTACCCTAAACATCCAGAAAAAATAATTTTTTTTAGACTTTCCAGTTAGTCCCCTCTAAACGGTTAGTTTAATTCGAAACAGTTTACATGTGCTGAACATCTGCCTATAAATTCAAAGCTGCGTAATAAAATTGGGTCGTTTGAGACGTATGTTGAACAAGTAAAGAAGTATTTTGGTGTTTTTGAGGTCCAAATCACATTTAACGTGGTAAATTAATTCAAACTTCGAAAAACAGCTTAGCTCAAATTTGTACCGAAAACAGGTGTCCTGATTTCTAACTTCGACCAGATGGTATCCCTAGTTAAAATACTACAAGGTATACATCCCTAGGGTTGTATGAAATGTTGACGTGGGACTAAACACTGTAATTAGGGGATTTTTTGTTCCAAAATATACTGAGTCCGCAGACAGAATCAATTTGTTTGCTCGGTGACTTACGTACTTTTATTTTCAGCCTTCCCTGGATATTTATTTTTAGAAATATATTCAACAACACTCGAAAAAATATCGTTTATATTTGGCGATATTATGCCTGTACAATTTTTTATGCAAACTACATGTATTTGACAAAGCATAAGCTTATCGTTCTTGTTGAACCAAGAATTTCTCGTACTGCGTCAAAGTCAGAATTAACTCTATATCCTCAAAAACCAAATTCAATAATGCTTACTTTATCATTATTTTTCGCTATCATAATGAATGGTTTTGTCTTATTTAACTCTGATTAAATCAAATTTATAAAATGGATCTTACTTTCAAAATAATGTGGGAGCCTTCACAAAATTTCATTAATTGGCAAACATAAGAAGATATGTTAAACAAAATTATCAACAAGTTTCAGCATAGAATCGTAGCAATCAACAATTCCGGTTTTGTTTTTTGCTTGACAATTTTTTTCATTTGCCTACAATTACATTCGCTATATTACGAAGACAGTTTTTTTTTTTTTTTTTTTTTTTTTTAAGGGGGGATTTGTTAGTAGCTTAAGTATTTATGATAAATATTAGTAAATAATGAGTATGTGTGTCCAATCACAAATGGTGACTTCTCAACACTGTTAGAAATTTGTAATTTTAATTGTTAGGATTTGTTTGCTCTCGCAATTAGGACTTATCATTCGTAGGGATTTAAACCTACTTGTCAGAAAAGGGGAAGTAAACTTACAACTAACTTAATTGCTAACTTATTGGCTATAAAGAGAGCTTATCGTAGCAATTGAGGATTGCAACGATTTTTGTCGAAAATTGTTAATAATTTTATTTGACATAGCTTCTAATGGTTCAACACCAGTAAGTCTATGTAATTCGAGTGTACCAAACCAAGGAGGACGCTTCAAAATCATTTTCAGAATTTTATTCTGAATCCTTTGGAGCGTTTCTTCCTTGTTGAACAGCAACTTGACCAGATCGGTACAGCATAAAGCATTGCTGGTCTAAAAATTTGTTTGTAAATCAAAAGTTTGTTCTTTAAACAAAGTTTAGAATTCCTGTTTATGAGAGGATATAAACATCTCGTATATTTGATGCACTTGGCTTGTATACTCTCAATGTGCTCTTTGAAAATAAGTTTTTTATCATAAATTAGTCCCAAGTACTTAACCTTGTCGGACCAACTTAAAATAACCCCATTCATCTTGACAACGTGATTATTGTTTGGCTTGAGGAAAGAAGCCCTAGGCTTATGCGGAAAAATTATCATTTGAGTTTTAGAAGCATTGGGAGAGATTTTCCACTTTTGCAAGTAGGAAGAAAAAATATCTAAACTTTTCTGCAATCGACTGCATATGACACGAAGACTTTTTCCTTTTACGGAAATGCTTGTGTCATCGCAGAACAATGACTTTGTGCATCCTGGAGGCAAATCAGGAAGATCTGAAGTTACGAAGACAGTTGATAAACGTTTATTATGGAAAAGTTTAAAATAATAAAAAATCATATAGCAATTTTGAAATGTAAGAAAAAATTCGACATGAATCTTAGTAAATAGACAAAAAACAAGCATTCACCGACTCTTACTCTTCTAGAAATTTGTATATTTGGGAATTCTATCTTCGATACTATCCAGTCACGATTATTTTGTGAATATCGAATATAAATTATAATAAATACCATTGCAAAAATGTACAATTCTTGTTGAGTAATTTATGGTAATCACATTGATGAGATAAACTTTCAATCACCATCAGCAGCAGCATGACAGTTTTTCCTCGTTTGCACACGAATAGAAATGTACGAACAGAATTGTACCACTGCAATACGAATAGTACCGCGCGCTGCAGTACGAATGAAAGTGTACCGCTGAAATGTACGAATAGAAAAGTACCGCTGCAATCATAGACGACGAGAGACCTGCGGCTCTCTGCTCCACTGGTACTGTTGCTTATACCAGCATGTTTTCTTTCAAGACATCAGTTTTTATTACGTTCTGACAACAGGTTTAGGAATTGTTCATTAATGGGGATTCTTTCAAACTTTTCGGAAAACTTTTACCTTCGAGACATCATATTAGTCTAAGCTCATGGAAGCAAAAATAAATTGACCTATTGGGACGGAGAGACTCTGTCAATTTTTTTTCGATATTGATACAGAGAACATCACAGGGAACGGTTGGTGTCCATTCACGTCGTCTGTGCTAGGAATGCTTGCATGTAATTGGTTCATTGTTCGCATACATTTGTCATTGAAACTTTTTATCAACTTTACCGCTTAGAAATGAAATTAGAGTGATAACTAGCATGTTAAAAAATTGTTCTACATTTTATCTATCCAACAACATATTGTTTATTGTTATCAATTATGTGGTTATACTGTTATTAACGTTTGAAATCTGACGCAACATTTGCCAGTTTCATTTCCAATTTTACAGAATGCGTCTCAGTATAGTAAACAAAAACGTAGTCCCACGTCAAAAACATAAAGAGAATTACACACATATTTCATTGACATGCCTAGAATCTAATGTCATGTTTTATCAATAAGTATCGATGATTTGAGTGCCAAGAAAAACTAAATTTGATACTAGTTTTTTCGAAAATAATCTAAATTTAATGAAAACATACTAACCAGTAAATACCCATCCGCATCCGTGATTCTTGGCCATGGCTCAATTACCTCACTTCGATTTGGACACTTGTCTGTGAGAACGCAATTGTACCTCACAAAGAATGTTTCATTCCAGCGGCGCAAAACTTCCTCACGGGGCGCTGTGTTATTCCGAAGCCAGTTTTTATCCGAATCGTAGCAGGCAATGTCTGCATTAAAATGAGATCATAAGGCCCAAATACACACACGGCGCAATGACACCTTCTCCATACAAAATAGAAGGCGTGATCGCTATCCCGCCTTCCATTTTGTATGGAGAAGGCGTCATTACGCCGTGTGTGTATTTGGGCCTATATTGTGTCGTACAAATAAGAAACGGGAGAAATATTTTTGTAGTACTCGATTTAAATCAAAAAATTGCTACAGAAGTAGTTTTGCAAATTATTCAAGTGCACTGTATATAAAACTATTTTTAGCGGCAAAAATATATTTTATCGAATTATTGTTCGTATTATTGATTTAACAATGAGATGTATGATATGCAGAACAAACCTGATACAGTTAACTCAAGTACTTTCTCCCTGAGCTGTTGAAATTGCGACTTTTCCTTGGTTTGTACTCTTGTTCTCTTCAGGCACCTTTTATTCTTGCGGTTGTGGAATCTATCGTAAAGCAACCCAGATGGATTGTTTTTGCCGATGCCCTGGTTTCTTGGAGAATAATACAGTTCCTAAAAATAAATTAACTATAAGTGGAGTAGACAGATTTGGCGCCAATTTGTTTATGGGGCTAGCCGCATCCTTTCATAGTTTAACGACACTTGGTGGCACTGAAGTTAAGCAAAAAATACCTCTGAGAAAAAAAAAAAATAATTTTGTAAGAGTACATTTTTTTAATTAGGTTAATAAGATCTTTCCAAAAATATGCAGTGTAAGACATAAAAAATTGGAGTAGAATCATATAAATGTGATTATAAATTAATTATCAATTTACACATTACTGACCCATGTTGAACGGTATAGCTTCTTTGGCAAAGTTGTAGATAATAGTTTTGTTCATAAAACAAACCATGTACAAAAAATTTTATACCGGGATGAAGAAAAAAAAACTTTTGATGAATGAAATAAATTTTTATAAAACTTTTTCGCAAAATTTGCCCGATGTTTTATTTTGTCTTAAAATTTTTTGAAGGACAAAATTACCGTCTATATTTTTGCCAAAGACATCGTACCAATCAATCAAACCGTTGCGACTCTAAAAAAATTCTTTTTTTTTCCATTTCAATTCTTCAATTTCAATTCAATCTTTTTGCGTTTTATTTCTCCATGATCAGACAACCATCAACAACAAAAATAGAAGAAAACAGATTTTGAGAAAATAAGCTTTTGTAAAAAATAAATTTCTATTATTTAAAAAAAAAAAACTCACGGTTTTTTTTTAAAGACAAATTATTATCCATAGCTTTGCCGTAAACGTCACATCGATCAAACCAGCCGTTCTAGCTATAGAAATGTTGGTGATCGTCATCACCATTCATCATCGTATCGACAAACATTTTTCGTTATTTAACAAATGATATCTTTAGTCCAAGGGAACATCCATACAAAACCATTTAAATTAGGAGTTTTCGAATCTGTTTGCAAAAATCATGACAAGAGCTAAAATTTCATTTTTTCCAACATTTTCGAATGCAGAGAATTTCTTGAAAGCTATTCCTTGATAACTTTGTTTAAGCTCTAGCCATATTGTAGATACATCGATTAACGAAAAAAATATTTGAAACCTTCGTACAGTCTGAAATGGTAGTGTAGATAATTTGCTAGAAAAGAAATGTATCGTTTAGTTCAAGAGCTCTACAAAGTGTCATTAAATTTTGAGAGGTTACGGCAACCCATAGACGAGCTAAGCAAACTCCATTAGTAACATTAAATTACTGGAATTTCTTGGGGAAACTTTTCGGCAATTATTTGAGAGAAACGTTGCATTTCCGCATTTTGGAAATATTGTTTCTTGGCTATATAATTATCAACTATTATATGCGCAAGAAACTTCCGATGTTCTTGATCCAAGCGCCCCATGCTTTCACGGAAGTTCATTATCATTTTTCCCTTGTCGTTTTTTTCCAGGATCATATCCAGAGATGAGGATGTTGTTGCCGTGGGCAACAATGGAAACATTTTTGAAGGGCCTGGTACAGCGTTTGAATCAGTAATTGAGCAGCTTCGGGAGCAACTCGAACACCTTATTTCCTCTAGCTTACGTTTAAACAAACAACTTTCCTTCCAATACAACAATTTTTGTCGTAGAGCGTTTTTGTATAGTGTCCACTTTGTCACCTTAAAAATATCATTCAAAGCCAGGTCGTCAACAATCGATATATTGTTTATGTTGATCCCATGTTCTATCGGAAAATGAATAATTATGTATAGAAACTTCGGTTACGCGAAATGAGCAAAATCACGCCAAATGACCTGTGATCGAATATCGACCATTTTTTATTTAAATAATTCTTTGCGTATTTAGCAAACAAAGTTTTTTTTCAACAGATGGAGATATTTCTGGGTTAGAGAGTAATGAAATGTGTCATATTGATTGTACATTTAAATGAACTTATGTTTGCTCTTAAGGAGTAACAAATGACTCACAAAAAAGTGTATTTCAATAGGGAACTGAAACTTTCGAAATTCACGTTTGAAATACAGTTATTTTTTTTTTCACGCGGATTATGGAACTAACGCGGTTATTCACGCGATTTTCTGAATTACCGCAGTTTTTTACGCGTTACCGCGGTAGTTGAAAAAGCACAACTATATAAACCGTACGGTGTTTTTTTTTTTTTCAAATACTTCCTTGAAGGATTTATATACGCGGATTAATTAATTACGGCGGTTTTACGGGGATTTTTTCGTACATACACCCGCGTAAAAAACCTGACTATATCTTAGAAAAAAGCTGAGCTTTATGATTCGAAATTACTATTAAAATCATATAGCATAATTGAATTTTTATTACTCACGGAACAATTGAAATTTGACAAAAACGTGTAAAACTTAACTTTTTGGTGAAAATGTGTCTTTTATTTCTCTATCCAGAACTTTTTATCCTAAGTTTCGGAATAATATCACGGTTTAATAAAATATAAATTTAAAGAGAAATTGTAACCCTTTTTCCAACTTAATAAATAGTTAAGTATAGTTAAATAAAAAAATTGAAAATTATTTTGAAAAAGTCGTTTTTTTTTTAAATTTTTTAAATATATATTTTTGTATATTAACTACAAAATGTTAGCTAATTTTTTTTACAAAAGAATAGCTAAATTTTTTTTCGCGGTGTTTTTTTTTTAACACAAAATGATTATCTGTTATATTACCGAAGACGTCACACCGATCAGACAAACCGTTTTGGCTCTTAAAGTATTTGTAATCATCAATACCTTTCCAACATAGCAAAAATGAGTCATTATTCAAAAAAAATAAAATTTATACAGTCATACCTCGAAATAAGGCGACCTCAATATAACGTAACTTTTACCCCGTTATAACGTAACTTTTTTAGGTGTATTAAAATTAAAAATAGATGATACAGCGATTGTTTTGGGAGTATAAATTGCTTTAAAAATATGTTTGCTGTAAGTTTTGAAACCAATGATACTGTAAAATGGGGTTGGATTGATTTTTTTAAATGTTTTGTGGATATTTCCCACCTAAACCTAAGAATAGTATGCTTTGTATTATCAAAATAAGAACTGGTCTTGTTGGGCTATAGAAAAATGATGCTCACATATTTTTAACATTCTAATTTCTTATAAAAATGCTTAATATTTACTTTTTATTTTCGATTTTTATTTGGATAACGTTATATCATTGTATAATATAACAGCAATCTCCCAGCTGGTCCTAAGGTACGATGCTCAGGAGAAGACCGTCAGTGTCAGTAGAATCGCAGTGCTAGCCCCGCAATTGACCTGTACACTAAACAGTTGGCTGCGAAGTCTGTGTAAGAAAGGAATAAAAATACTGATAGGTGATGGGAAATAGGTTCTCGCGCATCTTTGAGTAACCATTAACGATCTTGCATAAATTAGAAAAAAAAATGTTTGCTTCGCCTAACGTAACTCGATATAACGTAACGAAAATAAAGATGAAGTTGCCTTACATTGAAGTACGACTGTAGTACAAAATGGCATCTTTTGCCTTTAGAAACACCTATGCAAAGATTAGGCTCTAATACACTCTTTGACCAAGCGTCAAATATTCAAATATTTGTCAATTTTTGACAGATAATATATATATATATATATATATATATATATATATATATATATATATATATATATATATATATATATATATATATATATATATATATATATATACATATATATACAGTCATGGAAAAAATAATAAATACACTTGCAGTGTTGGATAATTTTTCGTATTTGCGCATTGATTTTAATTGTTGTATGATGTTATGTTACGTCATTATGATCCGCAGACACTCTTTTTAAAAGAGGCACGGAGAAATGACTGGAGAAATTTCTTTGTCGGTGATTTCGAAAATTTTTTGCGTGAGTTAGTGTTTTTAAAGTGGCGACAAAAATAAATACACTATTGAAATATATATAATTATATATATATACATGCTTGTGAAATTTGAAGAGTTTAATCATGATGAGATCGTGTCACCACTGTTTATGTATTAAATCGAATACGCAGCATCTAGCGAAAATAATGTATCAAATATGGACATTTCCTGATAGAATCGACAAACAGCCAAACGTCACAAATTTAAACAAATTCAGAAATTGAAGAAAAATTACTCCAGATAATCGAACCATTTTCTTCGCATAATCGAGCCCCAGACAATCGAGTCTTCAGGTAACACTGGTCGACAAAATAGAAAAGTGCTGCCTCAAAGCTCGAAATAGCTGCCCTAGAAAGATTGAAGCTTTTCAACCATTCTTGTGAAATTTGGTGCCTCTAACCATTTCAGTTTTGCGTCAACTTTCAAAAGAGTGTTCATAGTAATTGCTCGCCGGGTCACTTCGATGTTATGTTTACGGATAGAGTCGAGTTTGCGCTCTAGGGCAAAACCTATGTTGATCAGTGTGATCGAGTTTGATCTGTACATCATTGAAATACATTTATGAAAAATTAAAAAAAACTTCTTTTTTTTTCTGTTAATTTATATATTTTTTGGTCATGAAAAAAGTTTCATGATGTATATTTTTGATAAGGTATTACTAATTTCCTACAACTCATTATAAGACAGTTTTTCTATACAGCCAATGATTTCTGAGCTAAATGATATGAATAAAACCAAAATGCATACGCCAATTAAGTAAATTACTCTCGAGTCTGAATTTTTTTCTGTTAAATCTGTTAAATTCTGTTAAATCTGTTAAAAATTACCAGTTTGCTGAGCCAAATACGTCGACAAAGTTCCATTTAAATTAAAAATAGTTGATATAATTTTTGTATTTTGAGCTTACGCAACAAAATTGAGTAAACCTCCGGACTCAACATAAATTCATTAACGATAAATTGCTTTAAATCATTGTCTTCCTCTTGTTCTGAAAATAAGCGATTTAAAAATATTGTCCGAGAGTTTACAATTGTCAAAATACCGTCCTAGTACTGCGGATCAGAAATATATTCGTCCAATATTACTTCTTCTGTTGTATTAATCATTGTCGTTTTTTAAAACCTAGAATATTGTCATAGCAATCAATTAGATTTTAATAATAGATAATTCGGCCGGCCGTTTGATGCTCGCGATTGATTGATTTTAGCTGAAATCACACGAAGAGAAAATTAGAATAATGTAAGAAATTATTCGCATTTTGCTCTAAATTCGTTTTGATTTTGCAACAAACAGCGCTACGACACGAAATATTCACAACAAAAATCTTCAAACTTGTGATATTTAAAAACATGCATGAATACACATGCAAACGTGCACACATACGAACTTGCATACACATACATATAAATATACATGCATGCATATACGAATATACACTCACTATTAAAGATATTATTTTCTTGTTTTTCAACGATTTACACTAGTTTCTTTCGTGTACTTAGCTGAAATTACTTCCGACAGGAACGTTCAATGTTGTATAATTTTAAAATTTATTTTCCTGTACTTGTCGGATTGAAGTAACTTTTAAATAATTTCAATTTTGTGAAAATGATATGAAAAGTTTTTACCATGTTTCTTCTCGGAACCTTCGAGCCATACATTTAATTGTTATGAATTTCATAAGTAAGGGATTCCAACCCTTTAGCAACATTTGTAAATGGAAAGCTTCAGTGCATCAAATGATTGATTCTCTCATAAAGACAATACTGTCTTCCAGCATCTAGTAACGATGATTTTCTTCATCTTCGGAACGGTGGGACGCCGGGGGCGCATTACTTTCACACTAGGCCCAGGTTATAAAGTGTATGTGAATTTTTGTGAAGCAATTTGACCTCACGAAACAGTTACTTGTAACCGACAGTACATATGCTAGCGAATTTGCTCTGGATTGGAGGTTTCAATCAAAAGTCAATCTGCTGATAACTTATAACTGAGTAAATTTAGTTAAAACAGCTGGATTTCTTTTTCTTTTTTTTTTTTTTTTGAGAACCTTGTTCTGCTGGAGCCGTTGGGCTGGGGGTATCTAAGCAGGGCTCTTCAGATTCGCGTTGCAACGTACCAGACGAAACGGGTAATGTCACCCACTAAGACACTGTTTAGCTGTCATCCCACCCATATAGGGATACCATCCGTCCTGATTTAGCAGGACATGTCCTGATTTTGAGATCCATTTGGAACGTCCTGGTTTATTTTTCATATTTTAGCATTTGTCCTGATTTTTCTGAATAATGTCGGATATTTAAACAGGAAGCAAACTGTTCAGTACTTTCATCTTGACTCCGGTAAGAAGCGAACTTATTTGAACGATTTTTTTTTTGGTTGAATCTTGACGAGAGAAATTGCTAGTCGTTGAAATCGTTAAACGTTTTTCTAGTTTACTAGTGTTGCTTTTTTTAAGGTATCTTCTAACGCCTAATAAATCAAAATCTAGTAATTCAACCAGGGAAAACCAGAGAAAAGTGGTCAGGTTTTGAGCGCTTATTTTGCAGTCATCTATAATCAGGTTTTCGAGGTTTTGGCATCAATCGATCAGAAATTCTTTTACGGTTAAATTTATGTAACAAAAACAAACTTTTGTTTGAGATACACTATTGAAAATTGGTAATTAATATCGATTGTCTAAATCAAACCGCGCAGCCAATCACTACCTCTCTTCCCAAGCACAGTCGACACTAACGGATACAATCGATCTGACTTTGTTGTTAATTTTGGTACAGAAGCGGTTAATTGAATTTTCTGTTTTACCAAATGCTGCTGCTAGCGGAAAAAACCTTGCAAAAATGCATGTTTGTGTTGGTGTTAATATTACGACAGCGGCCGGCGCAGCTTTCAAGAAACATTTGTCTCTACCATTCCATCATCTATGTAGCCCCGCCTTCTTTCTAATTATCTGACGAAGCCTTGGTATAAAACGTATCGTTCGAACATTTCACCCCATCAGTTTCACTACTAAACCGTACCGGATACATACGGACGCTCGGTGTTAGCAGCTAAAAGGAGGAAAAACAAAATAGTAACGGTCATCTCGTGCCGGTTTGACCCGTGATGCTGGTGGCTACTGCAAAATACTAAAATGGCTGGAATTCTGGACGGAAACCAGTAAACAAGAAATCGGCAACTGGCACCTTTTGGTGCCTCGCAGTTTTATAATAGAAGCGGTTAGCTGAATTTTATGTTTTACAATTGCTGCTGTTAGCGGAAAAAAACCTTGCTAAAATGCATGTTTATGCTGATGTTAATTTCACGACAGCGCTAGGTGTTAGCAGCTGGAAGGAGGAAAGACAAAATAGTACCGGTCATCTCGTGCCGGTTTCACCCGTTATGCTGGTGGCTTTAGTAGTAAATGGCTACTGCAAAACACTTAAATGGCTGGAATTCTGGACGGACTAACCAGGAAACTATAATCGGCAACTGGCACCTTTTGGTGCCTTGAAATTTTGTTACAGAAGCGGCTAATTGAATTTTCTGTTTTACCAAATGCTGCTGCAAGCGGAAAAAACCTTGCATAAATGCATGTTTGTGTTGGTGTTAATATTACGACAGCGGCCGGCGCAGCTTTCAAGAAAAAATTTTCCTTACCATTCCATCACCTATGTAGTCCCTCCTTCTTTTTATTTATCTGACGAAGCCTTGGTATAAAACGTACCGTTCGAACATTTCACCCCATCAGTTTCATTACTAAACCGTACCGGCTACATACGGACGCTATCTTGAAAGAATTCTGGACGGACTGACCAAAAACATGGATATATTCGGCACCTGGCCCCTTTTGGTGCCTCGAAATTTTGTTACAGAAGCGGCTAATTGAATTTTCTGTTTTATTACAAAATGCTGCTGCTAGCGGATAAAACCTTGCAAATATGCATCTTTTTGTTGGTGTTAATTTTACGACAGCGGCCGGCGCCCCATCATTTTGATTCCAAAACTGCACCAGCGACATGCGGACGCTAGGTGATAGCAGCTGAAAGGAGGAAAGACAAGAGTACCGGTCATCTCGTGCCGGTTTTACTCGTTATGCTGGTGTGTGTTAGTAATAAATGGCACTGCAAAATACTAAAATGGCTGGAATTCTGGACGGACTAACCAAAAACAAAAATATATTCGGCACCTGGCCCCTTTTGGTGCCTCGAAATTTTGTTACCAAATGCTGCTGATAGCGGAAAAAATCATGCAAAAATGCATGTTTGTGTTGGTGTTAATATTACGACAGCGGCCGGCGCAGCTTTCAAGAAAAATTTTTCTTTACCATTCCATCACCTATGTAGCCCCACCTTCTTTTTATTTATCTGACGAAGCCTTGGTATAAAACGTACCGTTCGAACATTTCACCCAATCAGTTTCATTACTAAACCGTACCGGCTACATACGGACGCTATCTTGAAAGAATTCTGGACGGACTGACCAAAAACATGGATATATTCGGCACCTGGCCCCTTTTGGTGCCTCGAAATTTTGTTACAGAAGCGGCTAATTGAATTTTCTGTTTTATTACAAATGCTGCTGCTAGCGGATAAAACCTTGCAAATATGCATCTTTTTGTTGGTGTTAATTTTACGACAGCGGCCGGCGCCCCATCATTTTGATTCCAAAACTGCACCAGCGACATGCGGACGCTAGGTGATAGCAGCTGAAAGGAGGAAAGACAAGAGTACCGGTCATCTCGTGCCGGTTTTACTCGTTATGCTGGTGGCTGTTAGTAATAAATGGCACTGCAAAATACTAAAATGGCTGGAATTCTGGACGGACTAACCAAAAACAAAAATATTTTCGGCACTTGGCCCCTTTTGGTGCCTCGAAATTTTGTTACAGAAGCGGCTAATTGAATTTTCTGTTTTACCAAATGCTGCTGCAAGCGGAAAAAACCTTGCATAAATGCATGTTTGTGTTGGTGTTAATATTACGACGGCGGCCAGAATATAGAGTCCTACGTCATGCGGTATGTATGAAATGACAGCGATTAAATAAGAGAGATCCATTCCAGCATCTAGTAACGATGATTTTCTTCATCTTCGGAACGGTGGGACGCCGGGGGCGCATTACTTTCACACTAGGCCCAGGTTATAAAGTGTATGTGAATTTTTGTGAAGCAATTTGACCTCACGAAACAGTTACTTGTAACCGACAGTACATATGCTAGCGAATTTGCTCTGGATTGGAGGTTTCAATCAAAAGCCAATCTGCTGATAACTTATAACTGAGTAAATTTAGTTAAAACAGCTGGATTTTTTTTCCTTTTTTTTTTTGAGAACCTTGTTCTGCTGGAGCCGTTGGGCTGGGGGTATCTAAGCAGGGCTCTTCAGATTCGCGTTGCAACGTACCAGACGAAACGGGTAATGTCACCCACTAAGACACTGTTTAGCTGTCATCCCACCCATATAGGGATACCATCCGTCCTGATTTAGCAGGACATGTCCTGATTTTGAGATCCATTTGGAACGTCCTGGTTTATTTTTCATATTTTAGCATTTGTCCTGATTTTTCTGAATAATGTCGGATATTTAAACAGGAAGCAAACTGTTCAGTACTTTCATCTTGACTCCGGTAAGAAGCGAACTTATTTGAACGATTTTTTTTTTGGTTGAATCTTGACGAGAGAAATTGCTAGTCGTTGAAATCGTTAAACGTTTTTCTAGTTTACTAGTGTTGCTTTTTTTAAGGTATCTTCTAACGCCTAATAAATCAAAGTTGCAAAATTGAATCGTTCGAGAAATACGTTAAATATGAGTCTTTTGGCGTATTTTGAAGCTCAAATCTCAAATTACGTGTTTTATTTATTGATACCTCAAAAAATAACAATAGCTAGGATCAAATTTTTGCTGGAAAAAAAATTGTCCTGATTTTTAAATCCGACGAAATGGGAACCCTACACTCATAGGCTTATTACAATGTAATAAGTATGAGCAGAAAACAGCATATACGCTGCATTGGCGCGATCTGACTTAAATTTGGCAGTTATCTTACCTTTTTAATCATTGTCATAATCTGAAAATTAAGTATGTCAGGTGATTTTTTGAACTATTGATTTTCACAGGCACATTTAGGTGAGTCAATGTCGACTGAAAAATGTTTACGCCTGTGAAGGTATTGACGTTGACTAACGTCTATATCGAAGTTAGGCCCTGCATTTGAAAATCTAGTAATTCAACTAGGGAAAACCAGAGAAAAGTGGTCAGGTTTTGAGCGCTTATTTTGCAGTCATCTATAATCAGGTTTTCGAGGTTTTGGCATCAATCGATCAGAAATTCTTTTACGGTTAAATTTATGTAACAAAAACAAACTTTTGTTTGAGATACACTATTGAAAAATTGGTAATTAATATCGATTGTCTAAATCATACCGCGCAGCCAATCACTACCTCTCTTCCCAAGCACAGTCGACACTAACGGATACAATCGATCTGACTTTGTTGTTATTGTTGTTGTCACTTTCTGTTTCCGATGTTTATGCTGCTGCTAGCGGAAAAAACCTTGCAAATATGCATTTTTTTGTTGGTGTTAAAATTACGACAGCGGCCGGCGCCCCATAATTCTGATTCCAAAACCGCACCAGTGACATGCGGACGCTAGGTGATAGCAGCTGAAAGGAGGAAATACAAAATAGTACCGGTCATCTCGTGCCGGTCTCACCCGTTATGCTGGTGGCTTTAGTAGTAAATGGCTACTGCAAAACACTTAAATGGCTGGAATTCTGGACGGACTAACCAGGAAACTATAATCGGCAACTGGCACCTTTTGTTGCCTCGAAATTTTGGTACAGAAGCGGCTAATTGAATTTTCTGTTTTACCAAATGCTGCTGCTAGCGGAAAAAACCTTGCAAAAATGCATGTTTGTGTTGGTGTTAAAATTACGACAGCGGCCGGCGCAGCTTTCAAGAAACATTTGTCTCTACCATTCCATCATCTATGTAGCCCCGCCTTCTTTCTAATTATCTGACGAAGCCTTGGTATAAAACGTATCGTTCGAACATTTCACCCCATCAGTTTCACTACTTAACCGTACCGGATACATACGGACGCTCGGTGTTAGCAGCTAAAAGGAGGAAAAACAAAATAGTAACGGTCATCTCGTGCCGGTTTGACCCGTGATGCTGGGGGCTACTGCAAAATACTAAAATGGCTGGAATTCTGGACGGAAACCAGTAAACAAGAAATCGGCAACTGGCACCTTTTGGTGCCTCGCAGTTTTATAATAGAAGCGGTTAGTTGAATTTTATGTTTTACAATTGCTGCTGTTAGCGGAAAAAACCTTGCTAAAATGCATGTTTATGTTGATGTTAATTTCACGACAGCGCTAGGTGTTAGCAGCTGAAAGGAGGAAAGACAAAATAGTACCGGTCATCTCGTGCCGGTTTCACCCGTTATGCTGGTGGCTTTAGTAGTAAATGGCTACTGCAAAACACTTAAATGGCTGGAATTCTGGACGGACTAACCAGGAAACTATAATCGGCAACTGGCACCTTTTGGTGCCTTGAAATTTTGTTACAGAAGCGGCTAATTGAATTTTCTGCTTTACCAAATGCTGCTGCAAGCGGAAAAAACCTTGCATAAATGCATGTTTGTGTTGGTGTTAATATTACGACAGCGGCCGGCGCAGCTTTCAAGAAAAATTTTTCCTTACCATTCCATCACCTATGTAGTCCCACCTTCTTTTTATTTATCTGACGAAGCCTTGGTATAAAACGTACCGTTCGAACATTTCACCCCATCAGTTTCATTACTAAACCGTACCGGCTACATACGGACGCTATCTTGAAAGAATTCTGGACGGACTGACCAAAAACATGGATATATTCGGCACCTGGCCCCTTTTGGTGCCTCGAAATTTTGTTACAGAAGCGGCTAATTGAATTTTCTGTTTTATTACAAAATGCTGCTGCTAGCGGATAAAACCTTGCAAATATGCATCTTTTTGTTGGTGTTAATTTTACGACAGCGGCCGGCGCCCCATCATTTTGATTCCAAAACTGCACCAGCGACATGCGGACGCTAGGTGATAGCAGCTGAAAGGAGGAAAGACAAGAGTACCGGTCATCTCGTGCCGGTTTTACTCGTTATGCTGGTGGCTGTTAGTAATAAATGGCACTGCAAAATACTAAAATGGCTGGAATTCTGGACGGACTAACCAAAAACAAAAATATATTCGGCACCTGGCCCCTTTTGGTGCCTCGAAATTTTGTTACCAAATGCTGCTGATAGCGGAAAAAATCATGCAAAAATGAATGTTTGTGTTGGTGTTAATATTACGACAGCGGCCGGCGCAGCTTTCAAGAAAAATTTTTCCTTACCATTCCATCACCTATGTAGCCCCACCTTCTTTTTATTTATCTGACGAAGCCTTGGTATAAAACGTACCGTTCGAACATTTCACCCAATCAGTTTCATTACTAAACCGTACCGGCTACATACGGACGCTATCTTGAAAGAATTCTGGACGGACTGACCAAAAACATGGATATATTCGGCACCTGGCCCCTTTTGGTGCCTCGAAATTTTGTTACAGAAGCGGCTAATTGAATTTTCTGTTTTATTACAAAATGCTGCTGCTAGCGGATAAAACCTTGCAAATATGCATCTTTTTGTTGGTGTTAATTTTACGACAGCGGCCGGCGCCCCATCATTTTGATTCCAAAACTGCACCAGCGACATGCGGACGCTAGGTGATAGCAGCTGAAAGGAGGAAAGACAAGAGTACCGGTCATCTCGTGCCGGTTTTACTCGTTATGCTGGTGGCTGTTAGTAATAAATGGCACTGCAAAATACTAAAATGGCTGGAATTCTGGACAGACTAACCAAAAACAAAAATATATTCGGCACTTGGCCCCTTTTGGTGCCTCGAAATTTTGTTACAGAAGCGGCTAATTGAATTTTCTGTTTTACCAAATGCTGCTGCAAGCGGAAAAAACCTTGCATAAATGCATGTTTGTGTTGGTGTTAATATTACGACAGCGGCCAGAATATAGAGTCCTACGTCATGCGGTATGTATGAAATGACAGCGATTAAATAAGAGAGATCCATTCCAGCATCTAATAACGATGATTTTCTTCATCTTCGGAACGGTGGGACGCCGGGGGCGCATTACTTTCACACTAGGCCCAGGTTATAAAGTGTATGTGAATTTTTGTGAAGCAATTTGACCTCACGAAACAGTTACTTGTAACCGACAGTACATATGCTAGCGAATTTGCTCTGGATTGGAGGT
Source organism: Wyeomyia smithii (assembly GCF_029784165.1). Lineage (NCBI taxonomy): Eukaryota > Metazoa > Arthropoda > Insecta > Diptera > Culicidae > Wyeomyia > Wyeomyia smithii. Next base: position 82,928,726 of record NC_073694.1, read on the forward strand.
TTCAATCAAAAGCCAATCTGCTGATAACTTATAACTGAGTAAATTTAGTTAAAACAGCTGGATTTTTTTTCCTTTTTTTTTTTTGAGAACCTTGTTCTGCTGGAGCCGTTGGGCTGGGGGTATCTAAGCAGGGCTCTTCAGATTCGCGTTGCAACGTACCAGACGAAACGGGTAATGTCACCCACTAAGACACTGTTTAGCTGTCATCCCACCCATATAGGGATACCATCCGTCCTGATTTAGCAGGACATGTCCTGATTTTGAGATCCATTTGGAACGTCCTGGTTTATTTTTCATATTTTAGCATTTGTCCTGATTTTTCTGAATAATGTCGGATATTTAAACAGGAAGCAAACTGTTCAGTACTTTCATCTTGACTCCGGTAAGAAGCGAACTTATTTGAACGATTTTTTTTTTGGTTGAATCTTGACGAGAGAAATTGCTAGTCGTTGAAATCGTTAAACGTTTTTCTAGTTTACTAGTGTTGCTTTTTTTAAGGTATCTTCTAACGCCTAATAAATCAAAGTTGCAAAATTGAATCGTTCGAGAAATACGTTAAGTATGAGTCTTTTGGCGTATTTTGAAGCTCAAATCTCAAATTACGTGTTTTATTTATTGATACCTCAAAAAATAACAATAGCTAGGATCAAATTTTTGCTGGAAAAAAAATTGTCCTGATTTTTAAATCCGACGAAATGGGAACCCTACACTCATAGGCTTATTACAATGTAATAAGTATGAGCAGAAAACAGCATATACGCTGCATTGGCGCGATCTGACTTAAATTTGGCAGTTATCTTACCTTTTTAATCATTGTCATAATCTGAAAATTAAGTATGTCAGGTGATTTTTTGAACTATTGATTTTCACAGGCACATTTAGGTGAGTCAATGTCGACTGAAAAATGTTTACGCCTGTGAAGGTATTGACGTTGACTAACGTCTATATCGAAGTTAGGCCCTGCATTTGAAAATCTAGTAATTCAACTAGGGAAAACCAGAGAAAAGTGGTCAGGTTTTGAGCGCTTATTTTGCAGTCATCTATAATCAGGTTTTCGAGGTTTTGGCATCAATCGATCAGAAATTCTTTTACGGTTAAATTTATGTAACAAAAACAAACTTTTGTTTGAGATACACTATTGAAAAATTGGTAATTAATATCGATTGTCTAAATCATACCGCGCAGCCAATCACTACCTCTCTTCCCAAGCACAGTCGACACTAACGGATACAATCGATCTGACTTTGTTGTTATTGTTGTTGTCACTTTCTGTTTCCGATGTTTATGCTGCTGCTAGCGGAAAAAACCTTGCAAATATGCATTTTTTTGTTGGTGTTAAAATTACGACAGCGGCCGGCGCCCCATAATTCTGATTCCAAAACCGCACCAGTGACATGCGGACGCTAGGTGATAGCAGCTGAAAGGAGGAAATACAAAATAGTACCGGTCATCTCGTGCCGGTCTCACCCGTTATGCTGGTGGCTTTAGTAGTAAATGGCTACTGCAAAACACTTAAATGGCTGGAATTCTGGACGGACTAACCAGGAAACTATAATCGGCAACTGGCACCTTTTGTTGCCTCGAAATTTTGGTACAGAAGCGGCTAATTGAATTTTCTGTTTTACCAAATGCTGCTGCTAGCGGAAAAAACCTTGCAAAAATGCATGTTTGTGTTGGTGTTAATATTACGACAGCGGCCGGCGCAGCTTTCAAGAAACATTTGTCTCTACCATTCCATCATCTATGTAGCCCCGCCTTCTTTCTAATTATCTGACGAAGCCTTGGTATAAAACGTATCGTTCGAACATTTCACCCCATCAGTTTCACTACTTAACCGTACCGGATACATACGGACGCTCGGTGTTAGCAGCTAAAAGGAGGAAAAACAAAATAGTAACGGTCATCTCGTGCCGGTTTGACCCGTGATGCTGGTGGCTACTGCAAAATACTAAAATGGCTGGAATTCTGGACGGAAACCAGTAAACAAGAAATCGGCAACTGGCACCTTTTGGTGCCTCGCAGTTTTATAATAGAAGCGGTTAGCTGAATTTTATGTTTTACAATTGCTGCTGTTAGCGGAAAAAAACCTTGCTAAAATGCATGTTTATGTTGATGTTAATTTCACGACAGCGCTAGGTGTTAGCAGCTGAAAGGAGGAAAGACAAAATAGTACCGGTCATCTCGTGCCGGTTTCACCCGTTATGCTGGTGGCTTTAGTAGTAAATGGCTACTGCAAAACACTTAAATGGCTGGAATTCTGGACGGACTAACCAGGAAACTATAATCGGCAACTGGCACCTTTTGGTGCCTTGAAATTTTGTTACAGAAGCGGCTAATTGAATTTTCTGCTTTACCAAATGCTGCTGCAAGCGGAAAAAACCTTGCATAAATGCATGTTTGTGTTGGTGTTAATATTACGACAGCGGCCGGCGCAGCTTTCAAGAAAAATTTTTCCTTACCATTCCATCACCTATGTAGTCCCACCTTCTTTTTATTTATCTGACGAAGCCTTGGTATAAAACGTACCGTTCGAACATTTCACCCCATCAGTTTCATTACTAAACCGTACCGGCTACATACGGACGCTATCTTGAAAGAATTCTGGACGGACTGACCAAAAACATGGATATATTCGGCACCTGGCCCCTTTTGGTGCCTCGAAATTTTGTTACAGAAGCGGCTAATTGAATTTTCTGTTTTATTACAAAATGCTGCTGCTAGCGGATAAAACCTTGCAAATATGCATCTTTTTGTTGGTGTTAATTTTACGACAGCGGCCGGCGCCCCATCATTTTGATTCCAAAACTGCACCAGCGACATGCGGACGCTAGGTGATAGCAGCTGAAAGGAGGAAAGACAAGAGTACCGGTCATCTCGTGCCGGTTTTACTCGTTATGCTGGTGGCTGTTAGTAATAAATGGCACTGCAAAATACTAAAATGGCTGGAATTCTGGACGGACTAACCAAAAACAAAAATATATTCGGCACCTGGCCCCTTTTGGTGCCTCGAAATTTTGTTACCAAATGCTGCTGATAGCGGAAAAAATCATGCAAAAATGAATGTTTGTGTTGGTGTTAATATTACGACAGCGGCCGGCGCAGCTTTCAAGAAAAATTTTTCCTTACCATTCCATCACCTATGTAGCCCCACCTTCTTTTTATTTATCTGACGAAGCCTTGGTATAAAACGTACCGTTCGAACATTTCACCCAATCAGTTTCATTACTAAACCGTACCGGCTACATACGGACGCTATCTTGAAAGAATTCTGGACGGACTGACCAAAAACATGGATATATTCGGCACCTGGCCCCTTTTGGTGCCTCGAAATTTTGTTACAGAAGCGGCTAATTGAATTTTCTGTTTTATTACAAAATGCTGCTGCTAGCGGATAAAACCTTGCAAATATGCATCTTTTTGTTGGTGTTAATTTTACGACAGCGGCCGGCGCCCCATCATTTTGATTCCAAAACTGCACCAGCGACATGCGGACGCTAGGTGATAGCAGCTGAAAGGAGGAAAGACAAGAGTACCGGTCATCTCGTGCCGGTTTTACTCGTTATGCTGGTGGCTGTTAGTAATAAATGGCACTGCAAAATACTAAAATGGCTGGAATTCTGGACAGACTAACCAAAAACAAAAATATATTCGGCACTTGGCCCCTTTTGGTGCCTCGAAATTTTGTTACAGAAGCGGCCAATTGAATTTTCTGTTTTACCAAATGCTGCTGCAAGCGGAAAAAACCTTGCATAAATGCATGTTTGTGTTGGTGTTAATATTACGACAGCGGCCAGAATATAGAGTCCTACGTCATGCGGTATGTATGAAATGACAGCGATTAAATAAGAGAGATCCATTCTTCTAGTATTCAGCGTTCAGAAATGCACTGTTAGATAAAATTGCAACAAATACTGGAGTTGCAATTCCCTCTACTATTTGTTTTAATGGAATATAAGAATACGGTAGTCAACGTCATGCGGTCGTGTCTTGAATACCCCCCTCCTACTTTTTTTTTGTATATCTGCCATTTAGTTATGTTTGTTTATATGTTTGTATAAGGATGCTTTTATTACCTTATGTATCTTGTAGTTTTTACTTGCATTCACGAGTCGTTTTGCATCGATGTGTCTTGCCTTGTTCTGTTGGCTTGGTTCGTTTTTGTGCTGCCTCTCATCTCTTGCTGCTCATGTTGTTTTGTGCTTATTCTTCGTTTGGTCGTTTTAGTTTTATTGCTTACTCTTTTCTTTGTCACCTCTTTCCTCTTTTCTTCTTCCTCCCTTTCTTCCCCCTGAAATAGACTTATTTAATAAAAACATGAGAATAAAAAATATTTTATATGTAGTCAGTATCCTTTTTTTTGTTTATTATTATTACTATTTTTATTATTATTATTATTATTATTTCTTTTGTGTTATTATTAATATTTTTCTGCGATGAATGCACATGCTTTTTTCGTTTGATTTGAACGGCAGAAACGATCGGTCGAACGAAAAAAAGTTTTTCTCTTTCTCTCGTGTGACGATTTTTTTCTAACGATAGCGACCGCAGTTTCGGAGAAGCCGATTTTAAAACTCTCTCGCTCGATCATTTACAATGTATGTTGAACGGAGCAAACTAGAGTATGATCGGCAGCATGTGGCGTGTTTTATTTTCGTTTCTCTCGTTCTTGACTGGTTCTTGAATGACTGGTTCGGGAATCGAACCCGATATCACAACCGTGTGGGAGAGCTAGCCGACCGACATCGCTAACCACAGAACCACGGGGACCACTGCTTACAGATGCACGTTATATTTTGGTGGAGAAGTTTGTTGTTGTTGTTGTTGATGTTTAGCGATTATTGCTTGAGGACAAATGAGGTGGAGATATAGTTCGAATATTTCTCCATGCGGAATGCTGAAGTCCGTCGTAGTTATACGTCGCAAAGCGCCGACAGGCACAAGTAGTGTTTTTACTTCTGCCAACGCGGCTAGCATAGAGTTTCTACGCCAGATCTCACCAATACAGGCTTAGTTGTGTAATCGTGTAAAATCGATTTATTTTCAACCAAAAAGTCAGCAGTGAGCAGTTCAAACGAAAAATTTTATTTGTTCTTGAAAATGGTTATAAAGTGCGTTCTTAGTTCGTGTTACGTCTATTCAAGCGATAGGACATATAGCTTACACCGGCTGCCTGCGGTGAACAAACGGTGTGCTCTTCCAGAACGAAATTTAGCCGAAAAGCGGCTTGCAATTTGGGTTGAAGCATGTCGGTTAAAAACTTTTCCTGCTGCTCATCACAGAATTTGCGGCAGACACTTCGTTCGGGGAAAACCAGCAAAACTTTCGGAAGAGGAAGATGTCGATTGGGCTCCAACTTTGTATTTACAGGACTCGGATATATTTTCTTCGAATCAGACATTTCAGCACAGGCTTTCGTTCCAGTCGACAGAAACTGGTTGCGTAAATGGAACAACCAACATTACCGGTGGTTGCGATCCTCGTATTTGTGATACGTCCATGGATCAATCTGTAATTCAAGTCGTTTCAGCAATCGAATCAAATGAGTACGTATCAAATAAATCTAGTGAAAAAATGCATAGTGTGAATGTCTATATATAAATTTAAAGAACCCTTATATGTTGTATACATTTGGGTGTGCTCAGGGGGATATTTCTATTATATAATTTACATTAACTGTTATTTACTTTCAATACAGAAATGCATTACTGGTTGGTCGAAATTCCATTCTACATGATATCACCAAATCACGGACGATATTATCGATACGGATCAAAGTCATTCGTATGAATCCGGATCATGCAGTTCGTCAACAACGTTAACTTACCACACTGACGTATGTGTTCAAACGGAAACATGCATGGAAAAGAAAATAGAGCAGTGGAAAGCAGCATTATACAAGTCTGAGAAAGAAGTTCTTCATCTTCGGGATCAAAAAGACAGATTGCAACGAAATTTATGTACAACAAAAGGAGCTACGCAACTTTCAATTTTTTCGCTTGAAACAAACGACACCAAATGTCGTTATTTCACAGGGCTTAGTTGCGGGCGTACTTTGAACATCTGTACGAGGCATTGGATCAAAATTTACCCGAATGTCATGGACCAACTAAAGAAAAAACCTTGATATTAACGTTGCGCAAATTGCGACTAAATGAGCCATTTTGTTCTCTCGGTTATTGGTAAAATTTAAACCAAACAACAATTTCAAACTATTTTCATGAAACCGTTAATGCGATTTAACCGTTTATGAAAGCTTTAGTGCGATTTCCGTCACGAAATGTTTTAAAGCAACATATGCCGACTGCTTTTCGCAAAAAGTACAACGATGCTGTTACAGTTATTATAGACTGCTTCGAAATATGCATTGAATGCCCAAATCCAAAAGCCATGGTTGCGGTTGCCAATGTCTTCTCAAATTATAAAAAACACAATACTATCAAAGTGTTAGTTGGAATCAGCGCATCTGGTAGTATATTGTTTGTATCTGAGGCATTTGGAGGACGAGCCTCTGACAAAGAAATCGTGAAGTCTTCTGGGTTTTTAAATCATATTAGAGAAGGAGACTTCGTGATGGCTGACCGAGGTTTTTTAATTGACGACTTACTGGTTCCATTAAACGCAACTGTGGCATATCCAGCTTTCAAGAAAAAAAAACAGCAGCTACAGCCATTGGATGCAGTTTACTCAAAAGAACTATCCTCGTTAAGAATCCACGTGGAGAGATTAATTGGAGTACTCCGGCAAAAGTTTCTCATATTATCGGACATCATTCCCATAGTCATGCTCGAGCACTGGAACAATAATATTCCCGCAATTGATCAAATACTAACCATAACAGCAGCCCTTGCAAACTTGTGTCCTAGCATTGTTCCTTTCCGTTAATCTTTACTCATTCTTTTTTTTTGTTCACACAACCTTTATTTATTGTTATTGAATACAGATACAGATTAGTTTGTTTTATTTATTCGTATATTTCTTGCCAACCAACTCAGGAAAAATAACATTTTTAAAAAAAGCTACACTAGTAGAGAACTATGAGGATTAAAAGCCATGTTTTCACAGTTTAACCAGAACTCATCTCTTTTTTTAATTTCAAACAGTAACACTTGATTAGGAGACCATACGTAAAAATATCCGAAATTTGGCTTACATACGTATAATTGCATCATAGCCTGAAAAAAGTATTTGTGCTTTGTATTTAAAACAATTTCTCCCGAATCATTACGACTAACAAAAGAATCCTTGAGTTGTAGTAACGTTGTAGTCATATCTGAACAGAATCGGGCTGTGTAAGGATATTTCACCTCAACCGTAATTGAATCATGACAATCACAAGAAAAAATTGCATCCGGCGATGCTCCCATAAACGGATATTTATCGTAGATAATCAGAGCTGATTTACTCTTCCGCAAGTTTTGATGCAAATGTCGAACCGCACGGTATATTTGGTCAATAGCTTTTTCCTCATTTTTCTTACCATACTTGGTCGCTGAAGTAGAAAACGTTGTCTCATTGGGATAACAGATCCTTTTGATAAGGGATACTGATGGCCTAGCTATCTGAGTGCTACATACGTCTTTTATATTGGAAGCAGTGACACGTCCACTTCTGAATACATTCCACCACATAGAATGTATTTGGAATGCTCTGAACGTATTCGGATGCGACTTCTATCAATTCAGCCGTCGAATACTTATGATGGGTCATGAAGTGACTGGAGGTTGTATGCACTCAATTGTTCTTTAATGCGTGAGTCGTTCGTACAGGTTGCACAACTGTAATCCATGTTGATTTCAACGCAGTATAAATTGGAAGCAGCAACATTCAAGCCATCTTCTTGTAGCAATATCAAAAGTTCTCGACACCGGTGCTCGTAAGTACTAGATGGATATATCAAAGCCACGATTTTATGAATGCGCCTGCCGAAGTCGATTTCACGTACTTTTTTGTATAGGTTCTCACTAATATTTGCCGGAGGTTTTCGCCAATATGCTGGCAATGTTTCTAACATCGAACATAATCGACCATAACGAAACAGACGAAAAATGAGTAAACACCCTGTGCTATTAAAAGCTCCGCACTGAATTACGCACACATATGAACACTCGTACAGCAGCGATAGAAACGTCAAACGTAAAGTAAACAGTGATCATGAAAAGTGTGTTTTAGGCTACCGGATAGAAAATCGACAAAAACAGGTAAGAAAAATGATAATTTTATATAATTTATACGGGAGTTCACTGAAGAAAACTTCCATATAAAACTATGTTTTGTAGGACCATATCACCGCCCCCATCGGCACCCGAAGGACGGACTAGACTGTCTGGGATACGAGTATGATCTGGAGGCAAATTTTGAGAAGAGCCGGAGAAGGCACCGGACATCGAGGAAAAAAAAAGAACAGGAAAGATGACTTCCAATTACAGGTAAGATTTTGAACATCAACTAATATGGTTAATTTTAATTTTTAGGATAGCCGCACAGGTGGGAAAAAGTTTTTCACCGAAGGACGGCTGCAGCGGCTTGCTAGCAGGACGGCAGCGAGCCATAAAATTTTCAACTATAAATTTACCAAAATATAAATTTTTCAACCAGACAAAAATTTCAGAAACTAACAATATTTTTAAGCAAAAACATGTAAACTAACATAAATAATTTACTAAATAAACAAATGAATAAATAACAGATAAGAAAATAAATAAATTAACCCTAACTCAGCAAACAATAAACATTTAAATAAATATTTACTTATATCCTAAGTATAAATAAATACATAACATGCAAATAAATATACTGTTTACAAGTTAAATTGACCATACTAACTCAAATTATAAATTTAAGTAGCAGGACAATTTAAGAATATACATAGTGTTAGGTACTAACTTACACCTAATACTCGATGTAGTTGCACACACTAACATTATTGACGCCGAAAGGGAAATTTTACATTCGCCTCGTTTTTTCCTTGCCCTTGATTTGTCTAACGTCTTTTAGAAGTCTTTTCCTGGTAAAACGAAGAAACTCTCTTCGTTTGATGCTAACATTCACGAAGAACTCGTTGTCTGTGGACGATTCTTGATGATATATTTCGCATCAATTAGCGCAGAACAATTTCTTCGTTCTAACTTGCCATTTTCTTGTTTCGACACATTTCGTAAAGTTTTTCGAGCGTTTCAGCATCAAGGATCCCCCAGTAAATAGATGTTTTTGTGAGGGCCGCACTAATGTGCGCCTCCTTACGAAATGGCAAAACAGTGTTTCTGCACCAGAGCTTTCGCATCATGGCTCAGTTGTCTCGACTCAATTGAGCGATACATAGCTTGAAAGTGTTTGAAGAATTTCAACGAAATGAGTATTAGGCGAGTATTAGTAGAACTGAGTCATTACTCGACCACGGCGAAATCATCGCTTTGGGCTCGCTTATAATTCGTGTTTCCACTTCTTTCAACAGGTCATTGCCCAGCTCCTTCTTAAACTTCATGCTCTGTTCTACGAGGCCAATACTCTTACGGGCCGCTTTTGATTGTGCAGATTCAGCAACTTGCCCAATGACCATTGAGAAAGCGGAAAGAAATTCGGTCCCTCACTTATTTTAAAATTGAAAAACATTTTGCAACGGTGGAAACGTTAAACTAAGGACGAGACAATTTTTTAAGAAATTTACAATTGTAAATTCCCAGTCTTCGCCCTTCTAAATCGTCAAGATCGTAGCAATGTGCCCCTACAACCCTCCTTACCACCGCTGGAATGTACTTCGGTGCCAGCTTGGCGCAAAACCCTTTCCCTTTCTCCGACTGCTCCGTATTCTTTTCGAGCACCTGCTCACCGACCGAGTAGGTAGGACAGTTCGCATTGGAGCGCAGGTTGTAGTACGAGGAGTGCTTTTCATAAGCGGTTTTTAAATTTTTCCGCACATCTTCTAACATCTTTTCCCTCTCCTCGTCTACAATCTTGTCGTTACTCGGAGTTGGAGCGTCGCGCAGATGCCGATATTCCCGGCCGTCGGATACCATGTTCCGACCAAACATGACAAAGTAAGGAGTGTAGTGGGTGGCTTCGTGGACGGAGTTTCTCACCGCGTTGGCGATCTGTTGCAGGTTATTCGCCCATTCTTTGTGATCCTTCTTGATGCAAGCCCGGCTAGCTCAGTCGGTAGAGCATGAGACTCTTAATCTCAGGGTCGTGGGTTCGAGCCCCACGTTGGGCGCCAAAATGTAGCGGGCCGGAAAGCCACACTCCCAAATCCGCGGTTCCGCTCCCCGTATCTTCAAGCAAGTGGCTTAAGCGCCACCTCAAAGAGGACCACTTGCCTGTCTTGGCTTGCCCGGCCAGAAACTCCGCCTCAGGGCGGGTCAGGGTGATAAACTGAGGGAAAACGAAAAGGCAGATGCACTTCACTAAGGTACTCAGTCTCATGCGTTTCAATACCGAAGAAATTCGCGAAAATAATCCTAAACCTCAAACACCGAACTCGTGATTCTCCTCACTGGACCAATTTTGAGCAATCAGATTGCTGCCCAGTTCAGCGTAACCAGAGTGCGGGGACTGTTTTCCCAGGCAGTCCACCTGGAGTACCACAACAAACAAACTAGAACGAACGCGAGACGTGAGACACCTTAGAATACCTAAATCATCAAAAACATCACTTCAACAACAGGGAAACGCACTATCTTACTTTTACAATGATATTTACAAGCATGCTTCGTTTTACTACTAACTAAATTTTGGCCATCTATAACTAGCTCGCTAACCTATAGTGTGCGTGGGTGTATTCTATTGGCTATGCCATAAAGCTATCTTTCAAAGGTGGGGGTCTTGGCTGAACTTTACTCTGCGCAGAGATTTATTTCTAGCGTACTCACTCTTATGGCGGCTACTCACACCTCTCCTTTCTAGCCGTCGTTCAGCATCCAACGGTACTTAGCGGCGATCTACTGCAAACGGCGTCCAACAGCAATCACCGCACCATCCGGGTACGGTCGTGTTTTAGCGATGGCGTCGGTTCTATATTGGCTGCATATGCCGATCAGTCCGATCAGCGACTCAGCATGGGCCGCCCTAGTGTGCGGCGGCTGGCAGAATGGGCCTTGTCCTGGCTGACGGCGTGTCCCAGAAGTGTGCGGTAGGAGGGTGGATGTACTTTGCTGGCGGTGGGTTTATGGCTTCGCCAAGCGCTTTAATATCTAACGTAAAAAGCCGTCGAAGGGCTGTTCGACGCGGTTAGGTTACACAGTTACAGCCAAACCCAGACAAACTTTACCTTTTGTTTTCACCACACTTGCTGGCAAAGTCTCCACTAAATTTATAGCTACTCCTAACATGCGCTAATCCTATCAAAGAAACAACACTTAAAACAACTAGCTAATCTAAGACAACCTCACGCTAACACAAACCTCGAACAAATTCGCGAACAACACGAAAACACACACTCTGGCTTCTTTCGCCGTTCGATTATAAATGATCGAAGCGAGATTGGTTTGCCCCTCAGATCAAACGAGACATTTGGTTTGAAACCGGAAATTTTACAACGAACTTCCACGGCAAATTCAAACCCGAGTTTATATCTCCCTTTCCCATTAGATTCATGCATCTAACCATTTCATTTCCCGAGTTTAATGACCTGCGCTGGCTGGGATTTTACCAATAAGAACAAGCAAGTAAGTCGCAGATTCGTGCTTGAGATTTTGGGTTGCGTCACCGCGAATGAGAGGCTAAAGGAAGAGCAAATATTCAAACGGCTAACTCGTACGCAAGGTGTAATTGCGCCTGGTTAGCCAACTAACCATGATCTTTATAGTAGATCAGCTATAAATTCGAAAATTGACAAAGAATAATTATGCAAATTTAATTCACCAACATGATTGCTACAGTAAGTTCCGTTTTTGGCACGTTCCGATTTTGGCAACTTTTGGTTCCGTTTTTTGCAACACAATTTTTTTTCTAATTCTTTCTAATCTTTTACTGATTGGCGACTCAAAACTAATCCTCATAGTTCTCTACTAGTGTAAATACATACAATATATGACACATTTTTGACAAATCGACTCAGAGGCTTGCAATGTTCTTTTAGAATTTAATGAACATGTGTGAGTGTGTAGGCCTCACAACACTAGAAAACTATGCATACTTTTTTATTGAAAATTCATCGAGACTATCATTTGGAAAGGTCTAAAGTTTGAACCATATATCTATATATCTAAATAATGAAAAACCAAAAAAATGATTTGAAAAAAAGGTCATCTCAGTTTTTTTTAGACACTAGTTTTTTAGATATACAATTCAAGAGTGTGAAAAATGTTTAAAAAAAACGCATGCAATTTTTTGTAAATAAAAGATAATTCCCATGTTTTCTTCTTGTTTATATGAATAATGAAAGTTTTGTCTTCAACTTCAGAAACATAAATTACTTAACAAAATGTAGAACAAGACAAAGAAAGTACTGTTTTTCGAAAAAAAAAATTCATTAAAAAGTAAGCCATAAAATATTTGTTACAACCAAATTTCCTCAATTTCGAAAAAAACAACATTGATGTGAAACATTGCGAACATTTAATCTCGAAAATACAAAAAAATATTTCTTCACATTTTATTTGGTGAATAATATTTCTTAAGATAAAGATAATCGACTAGCTTTACTCAAAATTTTATAACAAATTATCAATGATGGCCTTTTGAGCGATTTTAATTTTTTGAAGATAAAAATGCTACAAGAACAAACAGCACTGTTTTTTCACGTTGTTATCTTTCTACATATTTTGGACGCTGTTCCGTGGAACATTCTGTTTAATTCATTTGGTTATAAATTACTTGAAGAGATTGAATAATAACAAAAGTTTTTTCACAAACCTACCTCTCTCAACCGTAATTAAGCACTTCACTCAATAATACCCAATGACTCTTCAGTAATGGGACAAGAAGAAGAATATACGGAACGAATCCTTCGTTGCGCCCTAAGTGATCAGTTGAATTTTCACTCGTGAGACAAAATTAAAGACACTTTAGGGTGAATGAATGTCTAACTAATATTTAAATGTCGTTTACCAATATTCAAAATGATAAAAAAGCAAAAATATGCTCAGAGAAAAAATGTTCCGTTTTTGGCACTGTTCCATTTTTGGCAACTGAAAATCGAGGAGCGTGTTGCCAAAAACGGAACATACCTGTATAATCGAGTCCGACCTGTACTTAGCGATCAGGGTTGCCACATTTAATTCTGTATTTTTGCTCGAAAATATCTGTATATCTGTTTCACGGGCTAAAAAATCTGTATCGAGCAAACTAAGAATGTTGGATGAAAATTTCTTCCTTGAAGAATATATTGAAACAAATCACCATTTTTTGCTTTAGCTTAATTTTTTATTGGTGCCAAACTTATAATCAGGTGATAATCAAATGTAGTAACAGAACACGATATTGCTTATTTTTCTTTACGTGATGTTCATGCATGTTTTTGTTAATTTAATTTTAGTAGCTCCTGCTTGGTTAGCAATGTAGCTTTTAGCTTTCAAAATTGAGCTCATAAGCTTAGGTGCCATGAGATTTCTGGCTTTGAACTTGCTGCAATTATATATTGAATATATATATATATTGAATGCGTTCTACACGAGCTGAAGAATGTGGAATTATTGAAAAAAATTCTCACAAATGATCTCAGTAACGGAAACATGAATTTACCATTCGGCATTGTGGCGTCCAACTACTCAGACCAAGTTAAGTCATCTGTTTCAACGAATCTTCTGGTCAAAAAGTTTGTTCTTAGCGAGCAAAATTCGTTATCCAAGTCTTGTCGATCAGTAACTGTTACGAATGTGGGAAATCAAATCATTTAAATTTTCCAATTTTACGAATGTTTTAGGATTAAATAAAGCTACCGTTTTTACAACAGGATCGATGAAATCGAACAGCTCTGCATTTTGTTTCACGAATTTTAAATAGAAATCCCGTCAAATACTTCGAAACGTCATTTTTCGCCTTCGTCCGAGCCTCATCCCTCTTCTTTTGCAACGATACCAACATAAACAGCTTCAGGTTATTTCACAAAAGTTTGAAAGTCGTTGAATCGAATTTAACATTTCAAGAAATTGATTTCAGTTCGAATAGAAAAAAAATCTGTAAAATCTGTACTTTTTATTATTCTGTATTGCTTTTGAAGTAGAATACTTCTCTCAGGAAGCTCGGCTACATAGGAATGTGAAATGAAAACCTAAAACCGAAAAAAGTGAAAAATATGTCCAACTTCAAATGCTAATAAATCGGTTAGTATTCGATGGATTTCCTTCGTTCTTGCAGCAATATATTGGAAAATCTTATAAGATTCTTCCCAAAAGAAGATAATTGTAATTTTATTATTCACACTATTGTACTATTGAAAATAGTCAAGCCTTGTCGAAACGAAAAATTCGACCTCTGATTGGTCGTTATATGATTGCTTCCCAAGCACGGTCGACAGAATCATATACCTTGCAATTTAAAACATACCATTTGGCCTATATAAGAGCCTGTTTCAGCCGAAGCCGCTCATAATAGTTCTAGACAGCGACAACAACAGTCGTCCTCCCTTGGCAGCAGCACTAGCAGTGCAGTGGATACCAGCGATGGCGGAAAGCGGCCACAGCTATGGCGTAGCAATGGATAGCGCACTAGTTGCAGCGGATTCCAGCAACGATAGCAGCTGGGCCAGCTGATGCAGGAACAGTGGATACCAATGGCAGCGTATAGCGGCCACAACTGTGGCATGGCTATGGATAGCGAACTAGTTGCAGCGGATCTCAGCATCGATAGCGGCTGATGCAGTGAGGCACTTTAGTGAAATGCAGTCTCTGTGCGATAGTGGGTACTAGTGAATGCATTCAATGAAAAGTTGACTCATTTTGACAACACGTGAGCCGTCTAGTTTTGAGTGTTATATCAGTATTTCATTGTTTACTTTATCACAAGGAATACTTTATTCGCCCTGTCAGTGACAACGCAAAGATGTGATCGGCATCTTATCCGATACTAAAATAAACAACAAATTGTCCTTTTCAGGATGAAATAAAAACTTGATTCAAGAGTTAATATTTTCTAATGAGTTAATTCACATTTTTAATTTTTACAAGTTATAAATTTTACTTCATCTCCGTGTCTCAAAACGTACTGAATTATATTTTCCTTCAGTCATGAGCACGACATCCGAAAAAATTTCATCTCAAAATTTAAAAATTTTCAAGCTTCAACCATGACAAGCAACTTACTATGTTATTGAAAATGGTCAATCCTTGTTGAAGCGCAAAATTCGATTGATCTAATTAGTCAACGTTTATTTACTAGAAAAACTGACTGACACGCAAGCAGCCGGGTTATCTTTCTTGTAAAAGTATTCTACTTCAATCTTGCGGTCGTGGCTTTGCACACAACCCTCCTGTTATTTTAGTTCAAAAATCTGTATATGTGTCATCCCTGTTAGCGATGCAAAAATCTAAATAAGCTTCGGACAAAGCACACCACCGCCGCGACGCGAGCTACGCAACATAAAGTGCTAGCCGCGTTGGCAGATGTAACTACACTACTCATGTCCAAAAGCGTTGCTTTTGATTTCCATGGATGCTTTGAGAGATGAATGACGAATTAATCAAACAGTTTCAATACCTTACTTTTCCATAATCGCTAAACATTAACAAAAAATTTGACAAGTTAAAACGCGTAAATTTTCGCTTGCGAAATCTGTCGTGAAAACCCGTTTGTGGAATACGCAGGTATTTCACCAGCCTGCAGTTTACAGTTTAAGTGGAGCGAAATTCACGAGTTTACACTCCGAGCGAAGTGAAAATTGGCTGCAACTGACAAAATATATCGCACGCAAGTTTTCGCTTGCAGCTGCTTTTTTCACTAGCGTTTGCATGCGTGAAAAAAGTAAACCCAAGTGAAAAAGATGAGATCCACAACCTTCGATTTCGCTGGATCGAATTTGTTTACCAAGCGAAGTGAAATTTTTGCAGGTTGCATTTTGCACGAGCTTAAAAAAATGAACATTTTGTATGAGATTTTCACTTCGCTTGGAACTCTAAATAGGGCTTTAGTAGATACTTTAAAAATTCAACACACGTAAACTGTTTCAACTTAAGCCCTGTTTAGAGTTCCAAGCGAAGTGAAAATCTCATACAAAATGTTCATTTTTTCACGCTCGATAACAGTCAGAGAACTGGAATTTCCCTTGGTAATTATTTAATTCATTTTAACCGAAATGAGGTTAACAACTTAAAATTTTTTGAAAAAGCACATGCATTGTATAATGTGCGTGTGAAGTGGGAAATTTATAGGAAGTATGGCGGAGGTGAAAAGCATATCACCCAATGCCGTACTTGCCAACGTTATGGCCATGGTTCCAAATTCTGTAACATGGACCAAAAATGTCTTAATTGTGGAGACTCTTCTCACAAAAAGGACACATGTCCTGTGAAAGAGAGTAAAAATTTTCGCTGTGCGAATTGTAACGGCAACCATATGTCAAATTTTTATCAATGCCCAGTCCGTTTAGCAATTGTTTAGGCAAGGCAAGGTAAACAAAATTCAATTTCTCAATTAAAACCAACTTCAAAACAAAATTCTCCAAGCGTACCAGTGACGCATAGTTTACCTACTCCTTTGCATACCCGTTTAACTTATGCACAGGTTACAGCTAGTTCGAACATTATACCGCCTAGTGTTGGTAGTTCGAAAATGACCGTTAATATGGGTAAGCAAAACACGCTAGAAAATAATTGTACACCTATTACCCCAGTTAATATTGCTACCGAAAATATTTTTTCTAATGTCAACTGCCTGGGGCCTATTACGGCACGTAAATTTTCTTTTTTGCAACAGGCAATGTACGATCATATGAACGCCATGTTGCAGTTAAAATCAATGTTTGAAGCCATTCAAATAGGCACAAATTTTACTATTAAAATTGTTTCTAATTTAAAATTTAGCAATGGATTTTAAATAAAACAATTAAAATATTGAATTCGAATGCTCGCTCATTGAAGGCCAATGAGAATGAGCTTTTTAATTTTTTAACAGTAAATAATGTGCATATTGCAATTATTACTGAAACATTTTTGAAACCTAACATAAAATTAAAATATGATCCAAATTACGTGGTTCATGGATATGATAGGATTCAGGGTTTCGGCGGTGGAGTTGAAATTGTTATTCATCGCCGAATCAAACATTGTGCTCTTCCCCATCTTGAGACGAAAGTTATTGAAACTTTGGGAATTGAAGTTCAAACTGAACTTGGGATCTCATTTATTGCCGCAGCATATTTACCATTTCAATGCACACGCGAGCACAAAAATTATTTTAAAGGTGATTTACAAAAACTCACCAGAAATCGTTCGAAATTTTTTATAATCGGCGATTTTAACGCTAAACATCGTCCACGGAATAATTCTCAAAGTAATTCCAATGGCAAAATTTTATTCAATGATAGTTCTTTAGGAAACTATTCTATTTTGTCTCCGAATATTCCTACATGCTTTTCTTCTGTAAGAAACCCTTCAACAATTGATTTGGTGCTAACAGATCAAAGTCATGTATGTAGTGATTTGATCACACATGCTGACTTTGATTCTGACCATCTTCCAATAACTTTTTCTTTATCACATGAATCAGTTTTGAACCCTATGAGCTCTGTTTTTAATTATAACAAGGCTAATTGGGAAAGATACAAAACTCATATTGAGAGAAATTTCAATAATGAGCTTGATTTGCAAAACGAAGTGAATATTGATTCCGTTTTGGAAGCATTAAAATGTGCAATTGTTGATGCCAGGAATTATTCTGTTCCAAAGGCTCAAGTGAAAATTGATTCACCAATAATTGACGAAAATCTTCAACTTCTAATTCGTTTGAAAAATGTCCGCAGACGTCAACATCAACGTTCTCGTGACCCTGTTTTTAGAACTATTTATAAAGATTCACAGAAAGAGATTAAACATAGATTTACTCTTCTGAGAAATCAAAGTTTTGAGACTAAAGTTGAAAAATTGAAACCATATTCAAAACCTTTTTGGAAGCTGTCGAAGATTCTTAAGAAATCTTCAAAGCCTATTCCAGTTTTAAAAGATGGTGAACGTTTTCTTGTATCCAATGAACAAAAGGCTCAAAGACTTGCTCAGCAGTTTGAGAGTGTTCATAACTCAAATTTGAATTTTGTGAGTCCAATTGAAAATGAAGTCACACGTCAATTTGATTTAATTTCTTTCCAGAGTTTTTTACCTGCAGAAATAATTGAAACTAACTTGAATGAGATTAAATCAATTATAAGAAATTTCAAAAATATGAAAGCACCTGGTGACGATGGAATCTTTAATATACTAATCAAACATCTCCCTGAGAGCACAATGGAATTTTTAGTGAAAATTTTCAATTGCTGCTTCAAAATTGCATATTTTCCCAAATTATGGAAAAATGCAAAAATTACTCCAATTTTAAAACCGGATAAGAACCCAGCAGAAGTTTCAAGTTATCGACCAATCAGTTTGCTTTCTTCAATAAGTAAACTGTTTGAGAGAATAGTTCTTAACAGAATGATGTCACACATCAACGAAAATTCAATTTTTGCAAATGAACAGTTTGGATTTCGCCATGGGCATTCCACAACTCATCAATTGCTAAGAGTTACTAATATGATACGAGCTAACAAATCTGAAGGTTATTATACTGGAGCTGCTCTTTTAGACATAGAAAAAGCATCCGACAGTGTTTGGCATAAAGGTTTGATTGCGAAATTGCAAACTTTTAATTTTACAATTTTCCTAATCAAAATTTTAAAAAATTATCTCACTGATCGAACTCTGCAGGTTGTCTATCAGAATTCAAAATCTGATAGATTTCCTGCCAGAGCAGGTGTACCACAAGGTTCAGTCTTGGGTCCAGTCCTGTACAACATATTCACTTCAGATCTTCCTGATTTGCCTCCAGGATGCACAAAGTCATTGTTCTGCGATGACACAAGCATTTCCGTAAAAGGAAAAAGCCTTCGTGTCATATGCAGTCGATTGCAGAAAAGTTTAGATATATTTTCTTCCTACTTGCAAAAGTGGAAAATCCCTCCCAATGCTTCTAAAACTCAAATGATAATTTTTCCGCATAAGCCTAGGGCTTCTTTCCTGAAGCCAAACAATAATCACGTTGTCAAGATGAATGGGGTTATTTTAAGTTGGTCTGACAAGGTTAAGTACTTGGGACTAATTTAAGATAAAAAACTTATTTTCAAAGAGCACATTGAGAGTATACAAGCCAAGTGCATCAAATATACGAGATGTTTATATCCTCTCATTAACAGGAATTCTAAACTTTGTTTAAAGAACAAACTTTTGATTTACAAACAAATTTTTAGACCAGCAATGCTTTATACTGTACCGATGTGGTCAAGTTGCTGTTCAACAAGGAAGAAAACGCTCCAAAGGATTCAGAATAAAATTCTAAAAAGGATTTTGAAGCGTCCTCCTTGGTTTGGTACACTCGAATTACATAGACTTACTGGTGTTGAACCATTAGAAGCTATGTCAAATAAAATTATTAACAATTTTCGACAAAAATCGTTGCAATCCTCAATTGCTACGATAAGCTCTCTTTATAGCCAATAAGTTAGCAATTAAGTTAGTTGTAAGTTTACTTCCCCTTTTCTGACAAGTAGGTTTAAATCCCTACGAATGATAAGTCCTAATTGCGAAAGCAAACAAATCCTAACAATTAAAATTACAAATTTCTAACAGTGTTGAGAAGTCACCATTTGTGATTGGACACACATACTCATTATTTACTAATATTTATCATAAATACTTAAGCTACTAACAAATCCCCCCCTTAAAAAAAAACAGCTGGCATTCTTCTCACTAAGATAACACCCTGTTCGTATTGCATGTGTTCCATTTTATTTGTAGTTTTTCTCTCCTTTATTAGGAGTGCACTTTACACTTTTCACACTTCTAATTAACTGTTTATTATATTTTATCGCTGAAATATCCTAGAATTATTGGGAATCGACTAATACTGTAAACTCTACCGATTTTTGGTATTCCATATTGATCATCTCTGACACTACGTCAGGGGTGTTCAATCCTCGAGTCAATTCACCTCACATTCTACGTATGAAACTTCATTTTTATATATTATTTTGTATCTATTACTAGTATGTTCCCAACATCAATACAACCGGTGAATAAGTGATTCGTAAAACCACCTCTCCTCGAAATGGGATTCATTAGATCATTTACTCATAAAGATAAGTAGATAAATAAACAAAAAGTGATAAAAATAAATAAGTAAATAGATAAATTAATAAGTAAAGAAATAAATAAATAAATAAATTTAAAAAACAATCAATAAATAAATAACTAGATAAATAAATGGATAGATAGATAATGGTGGTTTGGTCCACGTATGGGGTACATTCTTCAAAACTAGTATTTTTTAAAAACATTCGTTACTACT
Source organism: Wyeomyia smithii (assembly GCF_029784165.1). Taxonomy (NCBI): domain Eukaryota; kingdom Metazoa; phylum Arthropoda; class Insecta; order Diptera; family Culicidae; genus Wyeomyia; species Wyeomyia smithii. The sequence continues at coordinate 82,949,186 of NC_073694.1, forward strand.
AGAAAGAATCCTCCCACATAAGAGATAGCCAAGAGCCGTTATAATAGGAAAGTGGAAATTTGAAGATGGCCGACTCTCTTTATCTTTCACTCCCATCCGCCACCCGGGAGTACGCGCCCTATAGGCTAGCCACCAAGCCCAGGGAGTAAATTTAGTTAAAACAGCTGGATTTTATAAGAAAATAAAAGATGAAACAAGCTTTCAAGGATACATGTTCATTGTAAGTTGACAAGAATAGTTCACTTCGATTGGTTTTTAATAAATAGTAGAACAAAAAACTTACTATAATTTTCAACTTTGCATTTTTATTTCCGAGTCTAATTTTGTGACATTGGACCAGCAAGGCAACTAGTGAACCTATATATTAGAGAAATGACAAGACACTCACCGTTAAGGCAACTGTCAACATCAAAACGGATAACGGCAATGTTAAATTATACCGCTCGCCCGTTTTGATGTTGACAGTTGCCTTAACGGCGAGTGTCTCGGCGTCTCTCTGGTGTATAGGCTGACTAAAGGCAACAGACGACCGACAAACGCAAACATGAATACAAAATTCTCTTTTCACTTAATATCAAGTACTTACCCAAAACCTCGTTTAAACTTTGTAAATCCTCTGAATCTTTTAAATAACTGCACTTGAACACTTCTCTTGCTTGAGCTTGAGCTTGATTGATCACCACCGGTTGACACTTCGTTACTGATCAGGATCGATTGGAGTTGTAAATCGAATTTAGTGATTCCTGCTTGGGATTTAGCTTTTCGATGTGCATCTCCAATAACCCCTGCATGCTGATCAGTACCGACGCCTGCCGGTCCAGAACGTAGATCAAAGGAAGGAAGGAAAGGGGTGTTAGTTCGATACTTGTTGTTACTAGAGGCCGGATATACTCCTGCACACTCCACAAGCACCACGGGTATAGGAATTTTGTGTTAGTTGTTTGTCGCGTTTCTTCTCTACATACGATAAAACTCTTGGCGGTATTTATGGGCCCTCGTCCACTAAGATATTTTTCGCGAACCTATCTTCTATGTATCTAAGACGTTTTGTTTCATTGATTTTAGGAGTACGACGGGAATAACGAGCTTTGTACTAATAGAGGAACTGACCGACCCTTCCAATTTTGAACCCGACGTGCACGCACTTTCCCGAGGTTAGTGGTGCGATCTTCGATATATGAACTCACGAAAACGCGCCAGGTGCCAACATGTTTGAAACCTCATCATATTTGCAGTGACGGGATACAAGCGAATCGTGGAGGTTAAGTAATTTCGATTACCTTACGTATTGACTGAGGCTAGCTCAGTCGGTAGAGCATGAGACTCTTAATCTCAGGGTCGTGGGTTCGAGCCCCACGTTGGGCGCCAAAATGTAGCGGGCCGGAAAGCCACACTCCCAAATCCGCGGTTCCGCTCCCCGTATCTTCAAGCAAGTGGCTTAAGCGCCACCTCAAAGAGGACCACTTGCCTGTCTTGGCTTGCCCGGCCAGAAACTCCGCCTCAGGGCGGGTCAGGGTGATAAACTGAGGGAAAACGAAAAGGCAGATGCACTTCACTAAGGTACTCAGTCTCATGCGTTTCAATACCGAAGAAATTCGCGAAAATAATCCTAAACCTCAAACACCGAACTCGTGATTCTCCTCACTGGACCAATTTTGAGCAATCAGATTGCTGCCCAGTTCAGCGTAACCAGAGTGCGGGGACTGTTTTCCCAGGCAGTCCACCTGGAGTACCACAACAAACAAACTAGAACGAACGCGAGACGTGAGACACCTTAGAATACCTAAATCATCAAAAACATCACTTCAACAACAGGGAAACGCACTATCTTACTTTTACAATGATATTTACAAGCATGCTTCGTTTTACTACTAACTAAATTTTGGCCATCTATAACTAGCTCGCTAACCTATAGTGTGCGTGGGTGTATTCTATTGGCTATGCCATAAAGCTATCTTTCAAAGGTGGGGGTCTTGGCTGAACTTTACTCTGCGCAGAGATTTATTTCTAGCGTACTCACTCTTATGGCGGCTACTCACACCTCTCCTTTCTAGCCGTCGTTCAGCATCCAACGGTACTTAGCGGCGATCTACTGCAAACGGCGTCCAACAGCAATCACCGCACCATCCGGGTACGGTCGTGTTTTAGCGATGGCGTCGGTTCTATATTGGCTGCATATGCCGATCAGTCCGATCAGCGACTCAGCATGGGCCGCCCTAGTGTGCGGCGGCTGGCAGAATGGGCCTTGTCCTGGCTGACGGCGTGTCCCAGAAGTGTGCGGTAGGAGGGTGGATGTACTTTGCTGGCGGTGGGTTTATGGCTTCGCCAAGCGCTTTAATATCTAACGTAAAAAGCCGTCGAAGGGCTGTTCGACGCGTTTAGGTTACACAGTTACAGCCAAACCCAGACAAACTTTACCTTTTGTTTTCACCACACTTGCTGGCAAAGTCTCCACTAAATTTATAGCTACTCCTAACATGCGCTAATCCTATCAAAGAAACAACACTTAAAACAACTAGCTAATCTAAGACAACCTCACGCTAACACAAACCTCGAACAAATTCGCGAACAACACAAAAACACACACTCTGGCTTCTTTCGCCGTTCGATTATAAATGATCGAAGCGAGATTGGTTTGCCCCTCAGATCAAACGAGACATTTGGTTTGAAACCGGAAATTTTACAACGAACTTCCACGGCAAATTCAAACCCGAGTTTATATCTCCCTTTCCCATTAGATTCATGCATCTAACCATTTCATTTCCCGAGTTTAATGACCTGCGCTGGCTGGGATTTTACCAATAAGAACAAGCAAGTAAGTCGCAGATTCGTGCTTGAGATTTTGGGTTGCGTCACCGCGAATGAGAGGCTAAAGGAAGAGCAAATATTCAAACGGCTAACTCGTACGCAAGGTGTAATTGCGCCTGGTTAGCCAACTAACCATGATCTTTATAGTAGATCAGCTATAAATTCGAAAATTGACAAAGAATAATTATGCAAATTTAATTCACCAACATGATTGCTACAGTAAGTTCCGTTTTTGGCACGTTCCGATTTTGGCAACTTTTGGTTCCGTTTTTTGCAACACAATTTTTTTTCTAATTCTTTCTAATCTTTTACTGATTGGCGACTCAAAACTAATCCTCATAGTTCTCTACTAGTGTAAATACATACAATATATGACACATTTTTGACAAATCGACTCAGAGGCTTGCAATGTTCTTTTAGAATTTAATGAACATGTGTGAGTGTGTAGGCCTCACAACACTAGAAAACTATGCATACTTTTTTATTGAAAATTCATCGAGACTATCATTTGGAAAGGTCTAAAGTTTGAACCATATATCTATATATCTAAATAATGAAAAACCAAAAAAATGATTTGAAAAAAAGGTCATCTCAGTTTTTTTTAGACACTAGTTTTTTAGATATACAATTCAAGAGTGTGAAAAATGTTTAAAAAAAACGCATGCAATTTTTTGTAAATAAAAGATAATTCCCATGTTTTCTTCTTGTTTATATGAATAATGAAAGTTTTGTCTTCAACTTCAGAAACATAAATTACTTAACAAAATGTAGAACAAGACAAAGAAAGTACTGTTTTTCGAAAAAAAAAATTCATTAAAAAGTAAGCCATAAAATATTTGTTACAACCAAATTTCCTCAATTTCGAAAAAAACAACATTGATGTGAAACATTGCGAACATTTAATCTCGAAAATACAAAAAAATATTTCTTCACATTTTATTTGGTGAATAATATTTCTTAAGATAAAGATAATCGACTAGCTTTACTCAAAATTTTATAACAAATTATCAATGATGGCCTTTTGAGCGATTTTAATTTTTTGAAGATAAAAATGCTACAAGAACAAACAGCACTGTTTTTTCACGTTGTTATCTTTCTACATATTTTGGACGCTGTTCCGTGGAACATTCTGTTTAATTCATTTGGTTATAAATTACTTGAAGAGATTGAATAATAACAAAAGTTTTTTCACAAACCTACCTCTCTCAACCGTAATTAAGCACTTCACTCAATAATACCCAATGACTCTTCAGTAATGGGACAAGAAGAAGAATATACGGAACGAATCCTTCGTTGCGCCCTAAGTGATCAGTTGAATTTTCACTCGTGAGACAAAATTAAAGACACTTTAGGGTGAATGAATGTCTAACTAATATTTAAATGTCGTTTACCAATATTCAAAATGATAAAAAAGCAAAAATATGCTCAGAGAAAAAATGTTCCGTTTTTGGCACTGTTCCATTTTTGGCAACTGAAAATCGAGGAGCGTGTTGCCAAAAACGGAACATACCTGTATAATCGAGTCCGACCTGTACTTAGCGATCAGGGTTGCCACATTTAATTCTGTATTTTTGCTCGAAAATATCTGTATATCTGTTTCACGGGCTAAAAAATCTGTATCGAGCAAACTAAGAATGTTGGATGAAAATTTCTTCCTTGAAGAATATATTGAAACAAATCACCATTTTTTGCTTTAGCTTAATTTTTTATTGGTGCCAAACTTATAATCAGGTGATAATCAAATGTAGTAACAGAACACGATATTGCTTATTTTTCTTTACGTGATGTTCATGCATGTTTTTGTTAATTTAATTTTAGTAGCTCCTGCTTGGTTAGCAATGTAGCTTTTAGCTTTCAAAATTGAGCTCATAAGCTTAGGTGCCATGAGATTTCTGGCTTTGAACTTGCTGCAATTATATATTGAATATATATATATATTGAATGCGTTCTACACGAGCTGAAGAATGTGGAATTATTGAAAAAAATTCTCACAAATGATCTCAGTAACGGAAACATGAATTTACCATTCGGCATTGTGGCGTCCAACTACTCAGACCAAGTTAAGTCATCTGTTTCAACGAATCTTCTGGTCAAAAAGTTTGTTCTTAGCGAGCAAAATTCGTTATCCAAGTCTTGTCGATCAGTAACTGTTACGAATGTGGGAAATCAAATCATTTAAATTTTCCAATTTTACGAATGTTTTAGGATTAAATAAAGCTACCGTTTTTACAACAGGATCGATGAAATCGAACAGCTCTGCATTTTGTTTCACGAATTTTAAATAGAAATCCCGTCAAATACTTCGAAACGTCATTTTTCGCCTTCGTCCGAGCCTCATCCCTCTTCTTTTGCAACGATACCAACATAAACAGCTTCAGGTTATTTCACAAAAGTTTGAAAGTCGTTGAATCGAATTTAACATTTCAAGAAATTGATTTCAGTTCGAATAGAAAAAAAATCTGTAAAATCTGTACTTTTTATTATTCTGTATTGCTTTTGAAGTAGAATACTTCTCTCAGGAAGCTCGGCTACATAGGAATGTGAAATGAAAACCTAAAACCGAAAAAAGTGAAAAATATGTCCAACTTCAAATGCTAATAAATCGGTTAGTATTCGATGGATTTCCTTCGTTCTTGCAGCAATATATTGGAAAATCTTATAAGATTCTTCCCAAAAGAAGATAATTGTAATTTTATTATTCACACTATTGTACTATTGAAAATAGTCAAGCCTTGTCGAAACGAAAAATTCGACCTCTGATTGGTCGTTATATGATTGCTTCCCAAGCACGGTCGACAGAATCATATACCTTGCAATTTAAAACATACCATTTGGCCTATATAAGAGCCTGTTTCAGCCGAAGCCGCTCATAATAGTTCTAGACAGCGACAACAACAGTCGTCCTCCCTTGGCAGCAGCACTAGCAGTGCAGTGGATACCAGCGATGGCGGAAAGCGGCCACAGCTATGGCGTAGCAATGGATAGCGCACTAGTTGCAGCGGATTCCAGCAACGATAGCAGCTGGGCCAGCTGATGCAGGAACAGTGGATACCAATGGCAGCGTATAGCGGCCACAACTGTGGCATGGCTATGGATAGCGAACTAGTTGCAGCGGATCTCAGCATCGATAGCGGCTGATGCAGTGAGGCACTTTAGTGAAATGCAGTCTCTGTGCGATAGTGGGTACTAGTGAATGCATTCAATGAAAAGTTGACTCATTTTGACAACACGTGAGCCGTCTAGTTTTGAGTGTTATATCAGTATTTCATTGTTTACTTTATCACAAGGAATACTTTATTCGCCCTGTCAGTGACAACGCAAAGATGTGATCGGCATCTTATCCGATACTAAAATAAACAACAAATTGTCCTTTTCAGGATGAAATAAAAACTTGATTCAAGAGTTAATATTTTCTAATGAGTTAATTCACATTTTTAATTTTTACAAGTTATAAATTTTACTTCATCTCCGTGTCTCAAAACGTACTGAATTATATTTTCCTTCAGTCATGAGCACGACATCCGAAAAAATTTCATCTCAAAATTTAAAAATTTTCAAGCTTCAACCATGACAAGCAACTTACTATGTTATTGAAAATGGTCAATCCTTGTTGAAGCGCAAAATTCGATTGATCTAATTAGTCAACGTTTATTTACTAGAAAAACTGACTGACACGCAAGCAGCCGGGTTATCTTTCTTGTAAAAGTATTCTACTTCAATCTTGCGGTCGTGGCTTTGCACACAACCCTCCTGTTATTTTAGTTCAAAAATCTGTATATGTGTCATCCCTGTTAGCGATGCAAAAATCTAAATAAGCTTCGGACAAAGCACACCACCGCCGCGACGCGAGCTACGCAACATAAAGTGCTAGCCGCGTTGGCAGATGTAACTACACTACTCATGTCCAAAAGCGTTGCTTTTGATTTCCATGGATGCTTTGAGAGATGAATGACGAATTAATCAAACAGTTTCAATACCTTACTTTTCCATAATCGCTAAACATTAACAAAAAATTTGACAAGTTAAAACGCGTAAATTTTCGCTTGCGAAATCTGTCGTGAAAACCCGTTTGTGGAATACGCAGGTATTTCACCAGCCTGCAGTTTACAGTTTAAGTGGAGCGAAATTCACGAGTTTACACTCCGAGCGAAGTGAAAATTGGCTGCAACTGACAAAATATATCGCACGCAAGTTTTCGCTTGCAGCTGCTTTTTTCACTAGCGTTTGCATGCGTGAAAAAAGTAAACCCAAGTGAAAAAGATGAGATCCACAACCTTCGATTTCGCTGGATCGAATTTGTTTACCAAGCGAAGTGAAATTTTTGCAGGTTGCATTTTGCACGAGCTTAAAAAAATGAACATTTTGTATGAGATTTTCACTTCGCTTGGAACTCTAAATAGGGCTTTAGTAGATACTTTAAAAATTCAACACACGTAAACTGTTTCAACTTAAGCCCTGTTTAGAGTTCCAAGCGAAGTGAAAATCTCATACAAAATGTTCATTTTTTCACGCTCGATAACAGTCAGAGAACTGGAATTTCCCTTGGTAATTATTTAATTCATTTTAACCGAAATGAGGTTAACAACTTAAAATTTTTTGAAAAAGCACATGCATTGTATAATGTGCGTGTGAAGTGGGAAATTTATAGGAAGTATGGCGGAGGTGAAAAGCATATCACCCAATGCCGTACTTGCCAACGTTATGGCCATGGTTCCAAATTCTGTAACATGGACCAAAAATGTCTTAATTGTGGAGACTCTTCTCACAAAAAGGACACATGTCCTGTGAAAGAGAGTAAAAATTTTCGCTGTGCGAATTGTAACGGCAACCATATGTCAAATTTTTATCAATGCCCAGTCCGTTTAGCAATTGTTAAGGCAAGGCAAGGTAAACAAAATTCAATTTCTCAATTAAAACCAACTTCGAAACAAAATTCTCCAAGCGTACCAGTGACGCATAGTTTACCTACTCCTTTGCATACCCGTTTAACTTATGCACAGGTTACAGCTAGTTCGAACATTATACCGCCTAGTGTTGGTAGTTCGAAAATGACCGTTAATATGGGTAAGCAAAACACGCTAGAAAATAATTGTACACCTATTACCCCAGTTAATATTGCTACCGAAAATATTTTTTCTAATGTCAACTGCCTGGGGCCTATTACGGCACGTAAATTTTCTTTTTTGCAACAGGCAATGTACGATCATATGAACGCCATGTTGCAGTTAAAATCAATGTTTGAAGCCATTCAAATAGGCACAAATTTTACTATTAAAATTGTTTCTAATTTAAAATTTAGCAATGGATTTTAAATAAAACAATTAAAATATTGAATTCGAATGCTCGCTCATTGAAGGCCAATGAGAATGAGCTTTTTAATTTTTTAACAGTAAATAATGTGCATATTGCAATTATTACTGAAACATTTTTGAAACCTAACATAAAATTAAAATATGATCCAAATTACGTGGTTCATGGATATGATAGGATTCAGGGTTTCGGCGGTGGAGTTGAAATTGTTATTCATCGCCGAATCAAACATTGTGCTCTTCCCCATCTTGAGACGAAAGTTATTGAAACTTTGGGAATTGAAGTTCAAACTGAACTTGGGATCTCATTTATTGCCGCAGCATATTTACCATTTCAATGCACACGCGAGCACAAAAATTATTTTAAAGGTGATTTACAAAAACTCACCAGAAATCGTTCGAAATTTTTTATAATCGGCGATTTTAACGCTAAACATCGTTCACGGAATAATTCTCAAAGTAATTCCAATGGCAAAATTTTATTCAATGATAGTTCTTTAGGAAACTATTCTATTTTGTCTCCGAATATTCCTACATGCTTTTCTTCTGTAAGAAACCCTTCAACAATTGATTTGGTGCTAACAGATCAAAGTCATGTATGTAGTGATTTGATCACACATGCTGACTTTGATTCTGACCATCTTCCAATAACTTTTTCTTTATCACATGAATCAGTTTTAAACCCTATGAGCTCTGTTTTTAATTATAACAAGGCTAATTGGGAAAGATACAAAACTCATATTGAGAGAAATTTCAATAATGAGCTTGATTTGCAAAACGAAGTGAATATTGATTCCGTTTTGGAAGCATTAAAATGTGCAATTGTTGATGCCAGGAATTATTCTGTTCCAAAGGCTCAAGTGAAAATTGATTCACCAATAATTGACGAAAATCTTCAACTTCTAATTCGTTTGAAAAATGTCCGCAGACGTCAACATCAACGTTCTCGTGACCCTGTTTTTAGAACTATTTATAAAGATTCACAGAAAGAGATTAAACATAGATTTACTCTTCTGAGAAATCAAAGTTTTGAGACTAAAGTTGAAAAATTGAAACCATATTCAAAACCTTTTTGGAAGCTGTCGAAGATTCTTAAGAAATCTTCAAAGCCTATTCCAGTTTTAAAAGATGGTGAACGTTTTCTTGTATCCAATGAACAAAAGGCTCAAAGACTTGCTCAGCAGTTTGAGAGTGTTCATAACTCAAATTTGAATTTTGTGAGTCCAATTGAAAATGAAGTCACACGTCAATTTGATTTAATTTCTTTCCAGAGTTTTTTACCTGCAGAAATAATTGAAACTAACTTGAATGAGATTAAATCAATTATAAGAAATTTCAAAAATATGAAAGCACCTGGTGACGATGGAATCTTTAATATACTAATCAAACATCTCCCTGAGAGCACAATGGAATTTTTAGTGAAAATTTTCAATTGCTGCTTCAAAATTGCATATTTTCCCAAATTATGGAAAAATGCAAAAATTACTCCAATTTTAAAACCGGATAAGAACCCAGCAGAAGTTTCAAGTTATCGACCAATCAGTTTGCTTTCTTCAATAAGTAAACTGTTTGAGAGAATAGTTCTTAACAGAATGATGTCACACATCAACGAAAATTCAATTTTTGCAAATGAACAGTTTGGATTTCGCCATGGGCATTCCACAACTCATCAATTGCTAAGAGTTACTAATATGATACGAGCTAACAAATCTGAAGGTTATTATACTGGAGCTGCTCTTTTAGACATAGAAAAAGCATCCGACAGTGTTTGGCATAAAGGTTTGATTGCGAAATTGCAAACTTTTAATTTTACAATTTTCCTAATCAAAATTTTAAAAAATTATCTCACTGATCGAACTCTGCAGGTTGTCTATCAGAATTCAAAATCTGATAGATTTCCTGCCAGAGCAGGTGTACCACAAGGTTCAGTCTTGGGTCCAGTCCTGTACAACATATTCACTTCAGATCTTCCTGATTTGCCTCCAGGATGCACAAAGTCATTGTTCTGCGATGACACAAGCATTTCCGTAAAAGGAAAAAGCCTTCGTGTCATATGCAGTCGATTGCAGAAAAGTTTAGATATTTTTTCTTCCTACTTGCAAAAGTGGAAAATCCCTCCCAATGCTTCTAAAACTCAAATGATAATTTTTCCGCATAAGCCTAGGGCTTCTTTCCTGAAGCCAAACAATAATCACGTTGTCAAGATGAATGGGGTTATTTTAAGTTGGTCTGACAAGGTTAAGTACTTGGGACTAATTTAAGATAAAAAACTTATTTTCAAAGAGCACATTGAGAGTATACAAGCCAAGTGCATCAAATATACGAGATGTTTATATCCTCTCATTAACAGGAATTCTAAACTTTGTTTAAAGAACAAACTTTTGATTTACAAACAAATTTTTAGACCAGCAATGCTTTATACTGTACCGATGTGGTCAAGTTGCAGTTCAACAAGGAAGAAAACGCTCCAAAGGATTCAGAATAAAATTCTAAAAAGGATTTTGAAGCGTCCTCCTTGGTTTGGTACACTCGAATTACATAGACTTACTGGTGTTGAACCATTAGAAGCTATGTCAAATAAAATTATTAACAATTTTCGACAAAAATCGTTGCAATCCTCAATTGCTACGATAAGCTCTCTTTATAGCCAATAAGTTAGCAATTAAGTTAGTTGTAAGTTTACTTCCCCTTTTCTGACAAGTAGGTTTAAATCCCTACGAATGATAAGTCCTAATTGCGAAAGCAAACAAATCCTAACAATTAAAATTACAAATTTCTAACAGTGTTGAGAAGTCACCATTTGTGATTGGACACACATACTCATTATTTACTTATATTTATCATAAATACTTAAGCTACTAACAAATCCCCCCCTTAAAAAAAAAAACAGCTGGCATTCTTCTCACTAAGATAACACCCTGTTCGTATTGCATGTGTTCCATTTTATTTGTAGTTTTTCTCTCCTTTATTAGGAGTGCACTTTACACTTTTCACACTTCTAATTAACTGTTTATTATATTTTATCGCTGAAATATCCTAGAATTATTGGGAATCGACTAATACTGTAAACTCTACCGATTTTTGGTATTCCATATTGATCATCTCTGACACTACGTCAGGGGTGTTCAATCCTCGAGTCAATTCACCTCACATTCTACGTATGAAACTTCATTTTTATATATTATTTTGTATCTATTACTAGTATGTTCCCAACATCAATACAACCGGTGAATAAGTGATTCGTAAAACCACCTCTCCTCGAAATGGGATTCATTAGATCATTTACTCATAAAGATAAGTAGATAAATAAACAAAAAGTGATAAAAATAAATAAGTAAATAGATAAATTAATAAGTAAAGAAATAAATAAATAAATAAATTTAAAAAACAATCAATAAATAAATAACTAGATAAATAAATGGATAGATAGATAATGGTGGTTTGGTCCACGTATGGGGTACATTCTTCAAAACTAGTATTTTTTTAAAACATTCGTTACTACTAGAAAGAATCCTCCCACATAAGAGATAGCCAAGAGCCGTTATAATAGGAAAGTGGAAATTTGAAGATGGCCGACTCTCTTTATCTTTCACTCCCATCCGCCACCCGGGAGTACGCGCCCTATAGGCTAGCCACCAAGCCCAGGGAGTAAATTTAGTTAAAACAGCTGGATTTTATAAGAAAATAAAAGATGAAACAAGCTTTCAAGGATACATGTTCATTGTAAGTTGACAAGAATAGTTCACTTCGATTGGTTTTTAATAAATAGTAGAACAAAAAACTTACTATAATTTTCAACTTTGCATTTTTATTTCCGAGTCTAATTTTGTGACATTGGACCAGCAAGGCAACTAGTGAACCTATATATTAGAGAAATGACAAGACACTCACCGTTAAGGCAACTGTCAACATCAAAACGGATAACGGCAATGTTAAATTATACCGCTCGCCCGTTTTGATGTTGACAGTTGCCTTAACGGCGAGTGTCTCGGCGTCTCTCTGGTGTATAGGCTGACTAAAGGCAACAGACGACCGACAAACGCAAACATGAATACAAAATTCTCTTTTCACTTAATATCAAGTACTTACCCAAAACCTCGTTTAAACTTTGTAAATCCTCTGAATCTTTTAAATAACTGCACTTGAACACTTCTCTTGCTTGAGCTTGAGCTTGATTGATCACCACCGGTTGACACTTCGTTACTGATCAGGATCGATTGGAGTTGTAAATCGAATTTAGTGATTCCTGCTTGGGATTTAGCTTTTCGATGTGCATCTCCAATAACCCCTGCATGCTGATCAGTACCGACGCCTGCCGGTCCAGAACGTAGATCAAAGGAAGGAAGGAAAGGGGTGTTAGTTCGATACTTGTTGTTACTAGAGGCCGGATATACTCCTGCACACTCCACAAGCACCACGGGTATAGGAATTTTGTGTTAGTTGTTTGTCGCGTTTCTTCTCTACATACGATAAAACTCTTGGCGGTATTTATGGGCCCTCGTCCACTAAGATATTTTTCGCGAACCTATCTTCTATGTATCTAAGACGTTTTGTTTCATTGATTTTAGGAGTACGACGGGAATAACGAGCTTTGTACTAATAGAGGAACTGACCGACCCTTCCAATTTTGAACCCGACGTGCACGCACTTTCCCGAGGTTAGTGGTGCGATCTTCGATATATGAACTCACGAAAACGCGCCAGGTGCCAACATGTTTGAAACCTCATCATATTTGCAGTGACGGGATACAAGCGAATCGTGGAGGTTAAGTTAAGTTGATGCAACGTAAAAAAAATCATGAACACATGAACGCGCTACCCAACACACACAGCAAGTGATCGAGAGAGAAAGAATCGGAAAATCGGCATCTTCGAAGGTGCCTCTGCGGTCGTAAGCAGCACAAAAGGCAGAAAAAAAACAAATTCTCTCTCGCTCACATGCCGTTCAAATCGAATGGAAGAAAAGCTGTGTGCGTTAACATAGGTAGTCACAATTTCACTCTGATCCCGTTTCAAACACGACGTGAAATATCACCAAAACCAATACTTAGCTTCTGTTTCCTGTCTCTCCAGTTGCATTTTGCGAGCCAGCAGCAGGAACCACAAATGCAAGAAAGCTTTGCACTTCGCTGCGCGCAAAGCTCAGAGGAAGATAAAAAAAAACACACAAACCCAATCGATGTCAGTGGAGAGGACGTGTTGAACCTCATTCCTTCTTTTCGGTTTCCACTCTCTTTTCACTAACACTACCGTTCACTTGGTAAAAATCAAAACGTGCACGAATGGCGAACTATATCTTCTGTGCCAATTTACACTGCATAATCACTTCCATTTTTGATCTTCTAATTTTCACTCCACTCTAACTAATTTGTATCTTACACACGCGACACCCGATATACTTGAAAATTTACAACCTTGCATGACCTCTAGTGCGAAAATACACGTGAATTTTATTAGAAATTTACGGACCGATTCAATGTACGTTTGTTCATTCTGTGCCGAACACGCATCAGTACTGGACGTGTTTGGTGATCGGTCCGATAGAGTATAAAACAAAAGACGTGTGAACTAGTGTTGGCATTGTTTGCCTGGTCAAGTGAAATAAATCCGGGTTCAAGGTCGTGCCTTTGTGCAACTGTTTCGCATCGTGACTGCCAGCTGGTGCGTAAGCCGATTTGGCTGCTGGCTGGATTGTGCTACAGCAGTGGACGAGACACAAACGAGGAAAAAGAAGAAGCCATCAGTGTCAGCGAGTTGTATCGCTGTGTGGAGTGATCTCACACCTGGCTCGCTGCTGGTGGCTGTTTGGTGCTGCTGTATTGGTGCTGCTGGCTGTAACGGCTGCTACTTCGAACGATCGGACTACCAACCTTACTGGAAGGGAGAAATAAAAAGGTACGTGTTCTTGTCAGCGCTAGTGCGCTAGACTTAGCACGATGGATGTAGATCCCTCGCCTCCCGCGCCACCATCCCCGAACCCCTCTGACCCTGACCCTTCTGTTACCCCCTCCCCTGTTCATTCTTCAGTCCCCCCTCGCCCCAGGCTTTACCCAGACGGAGCCCAGGGCAGCTATACTGTTTATTTTCGGCCAAAGGCAGGACCGAAATCGAAAAAGTTGAACCTCTTGCAGATTTCTAAAGACCTGACGAAGGAGTACAAGGGCGTGACCGAAATTTCCAAGGTCCGGCCTAACAAGCTCCGTGTCGTGGTCGGTAACCTGAAAGAGGCCAACGATATAGCTTGCTCTGAGCTCTTCACACGCGAGTATCGCGTTTACATACCCGCACGAGACGTGGAGATCGACGGTGTCATAACCGATTCGAGTCTGTCCGTCGAGTGTATACTGCAAAGTGCCAAAGGGTGCTTTAAGAACAAAACGTGTCCCGAAGTAAAGGTGCTCGACTGCAAGCAATTGCGGTCAGCATCGATCATCGGTGGCAAACAGTATACACTCCGTCAGACTCGTTTCGAGTTACGTTCGCCGGGTCTGCACTACCAAGCCACGTCTCGATCCACCGGGTTCGTCTCCCTGTGAGGCTCTACGTGCCCCGCGTCATGAACTGCCTGAATTGCAAGCAGTTAGGCCATACAGCCGCCTACTGCTGCAATAAGGCACGTTGTGGCAAGTGTGGGGAGTCTCATGCGGAAGATTCTTGCAGTGTTAACGCTGAAAAGTGTATTCACTGCGGAGAAAATCTGCATGAGCTCTCGACATGTGCGGTGTACATGCAGCGCAGGGATAAAATAAAACGGTCTCTCAAAGAGCGTTCAAAGCGTTCCTACGCTGACATGCTGAAGAAGACCGTTACCACTTCTCCCGTTACTTCGAACCCCTTCGATCTGTTGTCCTCTGATGAAACCGATTCTGACGATTCACCAGCGGGAGCATCTTTCGCCAATCCTGGGGAGTCTAGAAAGAGGAAAAATATTTCCTCTCCTAAACTTCCCAGAAAAGGTCCTAAGATTTCTCAAAGTGAAATGAAAGTTACAAACAAACCAAACAGTGCTGCGGAAAAACCGAAGCAAACTCCTCCTGGGCTGGCAAATTTAAAGTCCCAGAAGGAGTTCCCAGCACTGCCAGGAACATCTAAAACCCCAGTTGCTCCTTTTACACTCCCAGTTGATGAAACAAACTCTGGATTAGTGAAATTTTCTGACATTGTGGACTGGATTTTTGAAACTTTCAATGTACCCGATCCAATTAAAATTTTTCTTACAGCATTCCTCCCAACAGTTAGATCATTTTTGAAGCAGTTGACTGCCCAATGGCCTCTCCTTGCAGCGATTGTATCCTTCGATGCCTAATTCAACTGCGTATATGAAGGATTCTATCTCTGTCTTACAGTGGAATTGTAGAAGTATTTTACCAAAAATTGATTCGTTTAAAGTTTTGATAAATAAAAACAAATGCGATGCATTTTCCCTTTGTGAAACTTGGCTTACTTCAAATATTGATCTCAACTTCCATGATTTTAATATTATTCGCCTTGATCGAGACACCCCATATGGAGGAGTACTTTTAGGGATTAAAAAGTGCTATTCTTTCTATCGCATTAACCTCCCCTCGATTCCAGGCATCGAAGTTGTCGCATGTCAAATGACAATACAAGGTAAAGAGCTTTGTATTGCCTCAATATATATTCCCCCCAGAGCACGGGTTGGGCAACGGCTGCTCTTTGATTTAATAGAACTTCTTCCCTCGCCACGTTTGATTTTGGGAGACTTCAACTCTCATGGCGTGGCTTGGGGTTCCCCATACAATGATAACCGCTCCTCTTTAATCTATAACCTTTGCGATGACTTCGACATGACTATTTTAAACAACGGTGAAATGACACGTATCCCGAAACCTCCAGCGCGCCCAAGCGCTTTGGATCTATCCTTATGTTCGACGTCGCTACGGTTGGATTGCACATGGAAGGTAATCCTCGATCCTCACGGTAGCGACCATCTGCCTATTCTTATTTCAATTACTAACGGGTCAACTCGCATGCGACCAATTGACATTCCGTATGACCTCACACGAAATGTCGATTGGAAGTTATACGAGGAAATGATTTCAAAAGCGGTCGAGTCGATTCAACATCATTCACCACTTGAAGAATACAACCTCCTCGCGGGCTCGATTCTCGACGCCGCGTTGCAAGCCCAAACGAAGAAATATCCCGGCGTAACGATTAAAGAACGGCCTCCCACTCCGTGGTGGGACCAAGAGTGCTCCGATGTCTACACGCAAAGATCCGACGCGTTTAAGGCCTACCAGACGGGAGGTATACCTGGCGACTATTTACGGTATTCGGAGCTTGATACCAAGCTTAAAAGCTTGGCTAAAGCAAAGAAACGTGGACATTGGCGTCGGTTCGTGAACGAGACGTCGAGGGAGACATCGATGAGCACTCTTTGGAACACAGCCCGAAGAATGCGGAATCGCGTAACGGTCAACGAAAGCGAGGAGTCTTCAAGTAGGTGGATATTTGATTTTGCCAGGAAAGTATGTCCGGACTCTGTTCCTGAGCAAAATATTGTTCGCGATGCGTCTCCGGGCCACGACGCGATAGAATCACCTTTTACGATGGCAGAATTTTCAGTTGCCCTCCTGTCCTGTAACAATAACGCGCCTGGATTAGATAGAATCAAATTCAACTTGTTGAAGAATCTACCCGGCAATGCCAAGAGGCGCTTGTTGAACTTGTTCAATAAGTTCCTGGAGCACAACATTGTACCGCAGGATTGGAGGCAAGTGAAGGTGATCGCCATCCAAAAACCAGGGAAACCAGCTTCTAATCACAACTCTTATAGGCCGATTGCAATGCTATCCTGTATCCGGAAATTGATGGAAAAAATGATACTCCGTCGTTTAGACCATTGGGTCGAATCAAATGGTCTACTATCAGAAACTCAATTTGGCTTCCGCCGTGCCAAAGGGACGAATGATTGTCTTGCGTTGCTTTCAACAGATATTCAGCTGGCGTATGCTCGTAAAGAACAAATGGCGTCTGCGTTCTTGGACATTAAGGGGGCTTTTGATTCCGTTTCTATTGACATTCTTTCGGGTAAACTTCACCGACAAGGATTTTCTCCAATTTTGAACAATTTTTTGCACAATTTGTTGTCCGAAAAGCACATGCATTTTACGCATGGCGATTTGGCAACTTTTCGCATTAGCTACATGGGTCTTCCCCAGGGCTCATGTTTAAGCCCCCTTCTTTACAACTTTTATGTAAATGACATCGACGAATGTCTGGCAAATTCATGCACGATAAGACAACTTGCAGACGACAGTGTAATCTCTGTTACAGGAGCCAAAGCTGCCGATTTGCAAGGACCATTGCAAGATACCTTGGACAATTTGTCTGCTTGGGCTTTACAGCTAGGTATCGAATTCTCTCCGGAGAAGACTGAGATAGTAGTTTTTTCTAGGAAGCATGAACCTGCTCAGCTTCAAACACAATTAATGGGTAAAACGATTTCTCAGGTTTTGGTACACAAATATCTTGGTGTCTGGTTCGACTCTAAAGGCACCTGGGGTTGTCACGTGAGGTATCTGATGAAAAAATGTCAACAAAGAGTGAATTTTCTTCGTACAATAACCGGACAATGGTGGGGAGCCCATCCAGGAGACCTTATAAGGCTTTACCAAACAACGATATTGTCTGTTATTGAATACGGGTGTTTCTGCTTCCGCTCCGCAGCAAACACACATTTGATCAAACTGGAGCGAATACAATATCGTTGTTTGCGTATCGCCTTAGGTTGCATGCAGTCGACCCATACGATGAGTTTGGAGGTTTTAGCTGGAGTACTACCATTGAAAAACCGCTTCTGGAGCCTGTCTTCTCGTATTCTAATCAAATGTGAGGTCTTGAACCGTCCCGTGATTGAAAATTTTGAAAGGTTAATCGAACTTCATTCTCAAACCCGTTTTATGACATTATATTTCAATCACATGTCCCAAAATATTAACCCTTCTTCGAATATTCCAAATCGTGTCGACTTATCAAATACTTCTGATTCTACTGTGTTTTTCGATACATCCATGATAGAAGAAACTCGTGGAATCCCGGATCATTTACGCGTGCAGCAGATCCCTAAAATTTTTTCCAATAAATATCGAAACATCAACTGCGACAATATGTACTACACTGACGGATCACTTCTTGATGGGTCCACTGGCTTCGGTATCTTCAATAACAATTTAACCGTCTCCCATAAGCTCGATAATCCTGCTTCTGTTTACGTCGCAGAATTAGCTGCAATTCAGTACACCCTAGGGATTATCGAAAAAATGCCCACGGACCATTATTTCATCTTTACGGACAGTCTCAGTTCCATTGAGGCTCTCCGATCGATGAAAGATGTTAAGCACTCTCCGTATTTCCTGGGGAAAATACGGGAACATCTGAGTGCTTTATCCGAAAAATCTACTCAGATTACCTTAGCGTGGGTCCCTTCTCACTGCTCGATACCGGGTAATGAGAAAGCGGACTCTTTGGCTAAGGTGGGCGCAACAAACGGTGATATTTATGAAAGACCAATTGCCTTTAATGAATTTTTCGCACTTGTACGTCAGAATACGATCATCAGTTGGCAAAATGCTTGGACCAGAGGGGAATTGGGAAGGTGGTTACATTCCATAATCCCCAAAGTATCGACGAACCCGTGGTTCAAGGGGTTGGATGTAGGTCGGGATTTCATTTGCGTGATGTCCCGGCTTATGTCCAATCACTATAGATTTGACGCGCTCCTCCGTCGTGTTGGGCTCGGGGAAAGTGGTATCTGTGCCTGTGGTGAAGGTTATCACGACATAGAGCATGTGGTTTGGTCATGCCCTGTACACCGTGACGCCAGGTCTAAATTAATAGCTTCCCTGCAGGCCGAGGGTAGACAGCCGGCTGTTCCTGTTCGTGATGTCTTGGCGAGCCGTGACCTATCCTACATGTCCCTTATATACGTTTTCCTGAAATCCATCCACGCCCCAGTCTAGTCCCGTTCCCCTCCGTCTACACCCAACAAAACGACAAGAACACGTTTGAACCTTAAGCACAAAACCAGCAACCAGACCCCGCACAATAGAACCAGGACCCAAGGACTACGAGCCTCTGTCCCAACTCACGACATCGTGGCTTAGCAGAACGAATCCATACATGCCATTCGACGATTATCAGACGACCATTGAACAACAAAACACTGATTGGAAATCCCATGCTAGTTTTAAGTTAGACTTAATTTCAGCTCGTAGTCGGCAGCGAGGATAAAAAATTTGCTTTAGTTTTTAAGTCATCAGATATAATTGGCGCCGTTAAACATTAAATTGTATTTGTGCCGTGTCAAATAAATGTTATGTGAAGAAAAAAAAAAAATGTACGTTTGTTTTATTGGCCATGTTGCCAGTCCTCCTCTGCACTTGAACACTTCTCTTTATATAAAAAACTCTGCACTAAATGGCACAAAATGGAAAATTAACGATTCAAACAATCAGCCAGTTGCCTTTTTGTTTTGTGTTAGGATGAGAAAAAAGAAAAAAAAATGGACTGCTCGAAAAATATTACACGTTTGTTTGTTTGACCATATAAATGGGTGAATTTCACTCGTAAACTAGTTGTAATGAAAATATCGATAGTTCTGATCACCAGTTGAAACATGGTCGCTATGATCGCTACGAGTTAGTAGTTTTGACAAGGCAAATTGTTACTGCTTTGCTCACTTCCATGGTGTTTTTAACTATAAATTATTTCAAGGCGACAATTATCACGGTAATAGCTACAATATTTGGTTATTGTTAAATTGACCATGGAGAAATGGTTAATAATAACATTTTTTTTCTCTGTGTAGGTTCAATAAGAACAATTTTCTGCAGCTTGCGGTAGCGTAGATAATTTTACAACTAATTGCTGCAAATAGTTGGACATGAGCGAAAAACTATGTGATTCAGGCACACTAACTCAAAAATAAATGTTAAAATACACTCAGTAAACTTTGAGGCTTAGCTGAAGTCAAAAGAGGTTAATAATGTTTGTCAATGCCATTTATTGACAACTGAATATTGTTTTTTCAACATGGCAAATTTTTGATTTAGTTTTGAATGGTTTACTGTAATATTTAAAATCAACATGAGGTGATTTATTTGCACTTAAATATGATAATTTTCTTCGCCATACTGCTAGCCACACACGCTATATAACAAGCTACGCACGCTGTATAGCAAGCCACACACTCTATAGACATGGACACGCAGCCACGCACGCTATATATCAAGCCACGCACACACTTAATTTATCTCGGCAAACTTCCCAACAGCTGATGAAGCTCGGCGAAATTTGTAACAAATGTCAGCAATATATTTCGACGAACATTCAGCAAATATATCGATCTACCGTAAACCAGTAGGTATTAAATTTCGTTTGCCGAAGTTCTTGAAAATTCTGCCGAAAACTTGTAGAACATTTCGCTGAATTTATCAGCTGTTGAGTTCTCGGCAATAAAATCTAAGTGTGCACGCTATACGTTTCGACAAGGTTCAACAATTTTCAATAGTACAATAGTTCGAACAGTCAGATCACGATTTCCTGCATTTGAACGGGTGCTTAGATGTTTTTCTGATCGATTGCTGCAAAAATGACGGAAATCGGTTGGAAAATTACTGAGTTTCAAACGTTTGAAATTGGAATATTTTCGTGACACTCTCGATGTTTTCGGTTTTCGAAATTGGATCCCTGTATTGAAGTTAGACCCCTGTATATGTTGCCGTAAGACGTATTCTACGTCAAAAAATATAATACCATTTCTGTTTAATCGAATTGTTGACCCCTTAGGGTGAAACAGTTTTCAGAAAAGTTGAAATTTTAGCAATTCTTGATGTATTATTTGAGCTGTATCTCTAAAATTCGTTATGTAAAGTACTATAAGTAGCACTTTTTTTGTAAAGAGGAATGATAGGGCTTTCATTTGAATGTATCAAAATTTAGGCCGCCATCTTGGATTATGTCAGAAAAATGCAATTTTGACCGTGTTCGCAACTACCGATTTTTGATCTGAGCATTGGAAAGCTGAGGAAAAATGCTATAAGATGCAAGAAAAAAAATTAGGTGAGCATCAGTTTTAACCCATCAATTGAACCTATTTTCCAAGCTGAGTTTTAAAACATTCAACGTACTCCGCGCGATCAACGTAGTAACCTGTCTACTAAGACCAAGTGGATGCAAATGTTATAACCCTACTAGCACAGACTAACAGACGTAACACTGGAACCTTACTCCATCGCCACAAAAAAACGTTCATTTCAAATTTTCAATCGAATAACAGTCATAGCGCGAAAACGTCGTCTGGGGCGCTGTCATGCAATCTCATACATATTTTGTAGTTCCTCATTTTCAAATAAACAACAAATTGTCCTTTTCAGGATGAAATAAAAACTTGATTCAAGAGTTAATATTTTCTAATGAGTTAATTCACATTTTTAATTTTTACAAGTTATAAATTTTACTTCATCTCCGTGTCTCAAAACGTACTGAATTATATTTTCCTTCAGTCATGAGCACGACATCCGAAAAAATTTCATCTCAAAATTTAAAAATTTTCAAGCTTCAACCATGACAAGCAACTTACTATGTTATTGAAAATGGTCAATCCTTGTTGAAGCGCAAAATTCGATTGATCTAATTAGTCAACGTTTATTTACTAGAAAAAATGACTGACACGCAAGCAGCCGGGTTATCTTTCTTGTAAAAGTATTCTACTTCAATCTTGCGGTCGTGGCTTTGCACACAACCCTCCTGTTATTTTAGTTCAAAAATCTGTATATGTGTCATCCCTGTTAGCGATGCAAAAATCTAAATTAGCTTCGGACAAAGCACACCACCGCCGCGACGCGAGCTACGCAACATAAAGTGCTAGCCGCGTTGGCAGATGTAACTACACTACTCATGTCCAAAAGCGTTGCTTTTGATTTCCATGGATGCTTTGAGAGATGAATGACGAATTAATCAAACAGTTTCAATACCTTACTTTTCCATAATCGCTAAACATTAACAAAAAATTTGACAAGTTAAAAAGCGTAAATTTTCGCTTGCGAAATCTGTCGTGAAAACCCGTTTGTGGAATACGCAGGTATTTCACCAGCCTGCAGTTTACAGTTTAAGTGGAGCGAAATTCACGAGTTTACACTCCGAGCGAAGTGAAAATTGGCTGCAACTGACAGAATATAAACGCACGCAAGTTTTCGCTTGCAGCTGCTTTTTTCACTAGCTTTTGCATGCGTGAAAAAAGTAAACTCAAGTGAAAAAGATGAGATCCACAACCTTCGATTTCGCTGGATCGAATTTGTTTACCAAGCGAAGTGAAATTTTTGCAGGTTGCATTTTGCACGAGCTTAAAAAAATGAACATTTTGTATGAGATTTTCACTTCGCTTGGAACTCTAAATAGGGCTTTAGTAGATACTTTAAAAATTCAACACACGTAAACTGTTTCAACTTAAGCCCTGTTTAGAGTTCCAAGCGAAGTGAAAATCTCATACAAAATGTTAATTTTTTCACGCTCGATAACAGTCAGAGAACTGGAATTTCCCTTGGTAATTATTTAATTCATTTTAACCGAAATGAGGTTAACAACTTAATATTTTTGAAAAAGCACATGCATTGTATAATGTGCGTGTGAAGTGGGAAATTTATAGGAAGTATGGCGGAGGTGAAAAGCATATCACCCAATGCCGTACTTGCCAACGTTATGGCCATGGTTCCAAATTCTGTAACATGGACCAAAAATGTCTTAATTGTGGAGACTCTTCTCACAAAAAGGACACATGTCCTGTGAAAGAGAGTAAAAATTTTCGCTGTGCGAATTGTAACGGCAACCATATGTCAAATTTTTATCAATGCCCAGTCCGTTTAGCAATTGTTAAGGCAAGGCAAGGTAAACAAAATTCAATTTCTCAATTAAAACCAACTTCAAAACAAAATTCTCCAAGCGTACCAGTGACGCATAGTTTACCTACTCCTTTGCATACCCGTTTAACTTATGCACAGGTTACAGCCAGCGTTGCTAAACGAGCGAGAAGCAAAACATATCCACTCCTTTCTGCTCGAGACTGAGATGTGTGCTACGCTTCTCCAGTCGTTCGCACACACACTTTCGAGAAACTCTTTATTATCCATGCATTTGCCAGAGCAGCCAGCATACAGCCGCTCGCAAATTCTCTTTTGCTTTTTTACTCACGCCAAATACGCGAGTACTCGAATAAGAGTACTTGACTAGGAGTGCTTGAAAAAATGTGCCCGAAAACGAAAATGCTTCGTTCACCGACTCACGCATGCGGCTTGTCCATCGCTAAACTGATGCCAAGCAGTTTTGCATCGTGCACCGACGAGCGAAAGTGGGGTGATAAATCTATATAGAATCGCATGCTTGAACGTGTATGATATTCGACCACCTACTCGCAGTGATGCCACAATTTCAACTGTATTTCGAATCTCAGAAAATCACCTTGGTGGTATTTCAATCTGTATAAATATCTGCATATGTACTGGACATATCCCTTAAAATAAAAAACACAATTATGCACACGTTTATGCGTAACATATAAATATAATGAAACCTCCAATACGCTCAATAGCATTTGAGTTCTTTTTCGATTTTCAACTATATCGAAAAGTTTGTTTCGCGATCCACGAAAATCAAAAAAAAAACTGTATAGTTCTGTACTATTTCCAGAAAATCTGTAATCTGTATATACAGATATCTGTATAAAAAATACGCAAAAATCTGTATAAGTACTGAAAAATCTGTATATGTGGCTTCCTGCCTACCCATCGAAATATTTTTTTCGCCACTCCGCTTTGTCGTACCTTGTCACTCCGTATCGTCATAATGCGTCTTGACGGTTGTGCTCGCGAGAAAGGGAGGTACACGCGAGTGGGAAAGTACGCGAGCGAGAGTGCGTGTCGGCCTATGAGAAAACTCGCAAGCATCAACGCTCGGTAGTGTGAAATGAAAAAAGGAAAAGAGAATGAGAAACAGTACGACAGGAGTATCTCTAGTGTGAGATTTCGGTAGCGGCGAGAACGCCACTTGGAGTATCGCATGCTTTTTGCGAGCGAGTTTAACAACGCTGGTTACAGCTAGTTCGAACATTATACCGCCTAGTGTTGGTAGTTCGAAAATGACCGTTAATATGGGTAAGCAAAACACGCTAGAAAATAATTGTACACCTATTACCCCAGTTAATATTGCTACCGAAAATATTTTTTCTAATGTCAACTGCCTGGGGCCTATTACGGCACGTAAATTTTCTTTTTTGCAACAGGCAATGTACGATCATATGAACGACATGTTGCAGGCAAAATCAATGTTTGAAGCCATTCAAATAGGCACAAATTTTACTATTAAAATTGTTTCTAATTTAAAATTTAGCAATGATTTTAAATAAAACAATTAAAATATTGAATTCGAATGCTCGCTCATTGAAGGCCAATGAGAATGAGCTTTTTAATTTTTTAACAGTAAATAATGTGCATATTGCAATTATTACTGAAACATTTTTGAAACCTAACATAAAATTAAAATATGATCCAAATTACGTGGTTCATAGATATGATAGGATTCAGGGTTCCGGCGGTGGAGTTGAAATTGTTATTCATCGCCGAATCAAACATTGTGCTCTTCCCCATCTTGAGACGAAAGTTATTGAAACTTTGGGAATTGAAGTTCAAACTGAACTTGGGATCTCATTTATTGCCGCAGCATATTTACCATTTCAATGCACACGCGAGCACAAAAATTATTTTAAAGGTGATTTACAAAAACTCACCAGAAATCGTTCGAAATTTTTTATAATCGGCGATTTTAACGCTAAACATCGTTCACGGAATAATTCTCAAAGTAATTCCAATGGCAAAATTTTATTCAATGATAGTTCTTTAGGAAACTATTCTATTTTGTCTCCGAATATTCCTACATGCTTTTCTTCTGTAAGAAACCCTTCAACAATTGATTTGGTGCTAACAGATCAAAGTCATGTATGTAGTGATTTGATCACACGTGCTGACTTTGATTCTGACCATCTCCCAATAACTTTTTCTTTATCACATGAATCAGTTTTAAACCCTATGAGCTTTGTTTTTAATTATAACAAGGCTAATTGGGAAAGATACAAAACTCATATTGAGAGAAATTTCAATAATGAGCTTGATTTGCAAAACGAAGTGAATATTGATTCCGTTTTGGAAGCATTAAAATGTGCAATTGTTGATGCCAGGAATTATTCTGTTCCAAAGGCTCAAGTGAAATTTGATTCACCAATAATTGACGAAAATCTTCAACTTCTAATTCGTTTGAAAAATGTCCGCAGACGTCAACATCAACGTTCTCGTGACCCTGTTTTTAAAACTATTTATAAAGATTCACAGAAAGAGATTAAACATAGATTTACTCTTCTGAGAAATCAAAGTTTTGAGACTAAAGTTGAAAAATTGAAACCATATTCAAAACCTTTTTGGAAGCTGTCGAAGATTCTTAAGAAATCTTCAAAGCCTATTCCAGTTTTAAAAGATGGTGAACGTTTTCTTGTATCCAATGAACAAAAGGCTCAAAGACTTGCTCAGCAGTTTGAGAGTGTTCATAACTCAAATTTGAATTTTGTGAGTCCAATTGAAAATGAAGTCACACGTCAATTTGATTTGATTTCTTTCCAGAGTTTTTTACCTGCAGAAATAATTGAAACTAACTTGAATGAGATTAAATCAATTATTAGAAATTTCAAAAATATAAAAGCACCTGGTGACGATGGAATCTTTAATATACTAATCAAACATCTCCCTGAGAGCACAATGGAATTTTTAGTGAAAATTTTCAATTGCTGCTTCAAAATTGCATATTTTCCCAAATTATGGAAAAATGCAAAAATTACTCCAATTTTAAAACCGGATAAGAACCCAGCAGAAGTTTTAAGTTATCGACCAATCAGTTTGCTTTCTTCAATAAGTAAACTGTTTGAGAGAATAGTTCTTAACAGAATGATGTCACACATCAACGAAAATTCAATTTTTGCAAATGAACAGTTTGGATTTCGCCATGGGCATTCCACAACTCATCAATTGCTCAGAGTTACTAATATGATACGAGCTAACAAATCTGAAGGTTATTATACTGGAGCTGCTCTTTTAGACATAGAAAAAGCATCCGACAGTGTTTGGCATAAAGGTTTGATTGCGAAATTGCAAACTTTTAATTTTCCAATTTTCCTAATCAAAATTTTAAAAAATTATCTCACTGATCGAACTCTGCAGGTTGTCTATCAGAATTCAAAATCTGATAGATTTCCTGCCAGAGCAGGTGTACCTCAAGGTTCAGTCTTGGGTCCAGTCCTGTACAACATATTCACTTCAGATCTTCCTGATTTGCCTCCAGGATGCACAAAGTCATTGTTCTGCGATGACACAAGCATTTCCGTAAAAGGAAAAAGCCTTCGTGTCATATGCAGTCGATTGCAGAAAAGTTTAGATATTTTTTGTTCCTACTTGCAAAAGTGGAAAATCCCTCCCAATGCTTCTAAAACTCAAATGATAATTTTTCCGCATAAGCCTAGGGCTTCTTTCCTGAAGCCAAACAATAATCACGTTGTCAAGATGAATGGGGTTATTTTAAGTTGGTCTGACAAGGTTAAGTACTTGGGACTAATTTAAGATAAAAAACTTATTTTCAAAGAGCACATTGAGAGTATACAAGCCAAGTGCATCAAATATACGAGATGTTTATATCCTCTCATTAACAGGAATTCTAAACTTTGTTTAAAGAACAAACTTTTGATTTACAAACAAATTTTTAGACCAGCAATGCTTTATGCTGTACCGATGTGGTCAAGTTGCTGTTCAACAAGGAAGAAAACGCTCCAAAGGATTCAGAATAAAATTCTAAAAAGGATTTTGAAGCGTCCTCCTTGGTTTGGTACACTCGAATTACATAGACTTACTGGTGTTGAACCATTAGAAGCTATGTCAAATAAAATTATTAACAATTTTCGACAAAAATCGTTGCAATCCTCAATTGCTACGATAAGCTCTCTTTATAGCCAATAAGTTAGCAATTAAGTTAGTTGTAAGTTTACTTCCCCTTTTCTGACAAGTAGGTTTAAATCCCTACGAATGATAAGTCCTAATTGCGAAAGCAAACAAATCCTAACAATTAAAATTACAAATTTCTAACAGTGTTGAGAAGTCACCATTTGTGATTGGACACACATACTCATTATTTACTAATATTTATCATAAATACTTAAGCTACTAACAAATCCCCCCCTTAAAAAAAAAACAGCTGGCATTCTTCTCACTAAGATAACACCCTGTTCGTATTGCATGTGTTCCATTTTATTTGTAGTTTTTCTCTCCTTTATTAGGAGTGCACTTTACACTTTTCACACTTCTAATTAACTGTTTATTATATTTTATCGCTGAAATATCCTAGAATTATTGGGAATCGACTAATACTGTAAACTCTACCGATTTTTGGTATTCCATATTGATCATCTCTGACACTACGTCAGGGGTGTTCAATCCTCGAGTCAATTCACCTCACATTCTACGTATGAAACTTCATTTTTATATATTATTTTGTATCTATTACTAGTATGTTCCCAACATCAATACAACCGGTGAATAAGTGATTCGTAAAACCACCTCTCCTCGAAATGGGATTCATTAGATCATTTACTCATAAAGATAAGTAGATAAATAAACAAGAAGTGATAAAAATAAATAAGTAAATAGATACATTAATAAGTAAATAAATAAATAAATAAATTTAAAAAAACAATCAATAAATAAATAACTAGATAAATAAATGAATAGATAGATAATGGTGGTTTGGTCCACGTATGGGGTACATTCTTCAAAACTAGTATTTTTTAAAAACATTCGTTACTACTAGAAAGAATCCTCCCACATAAGAGATAGCCAAGAGCCGTTATAATAGGAAAGTGGAAATTTGAAGATGGCCGACTCTCTTTATCTTTCACTCCCATCCGCCACCCGGGAGTACGCGCCCTATAGGCTTGCCACCAAGCCCAGGGAGTAAATTTAGTTAAAACAGCTGGATTTTATAAGAAAATAAAAGATGAAACAAGCTTTCAAGGATACATGTTCATTGTAAGTTGACAAGAATAGTTCACTTCGATTGGTTTTTAATAAATAGTAGAACAAAAAACTTACTATAATTTTCAACTTTGCATTTTTATTTCCGAGTCTAATTTTGTGACATTGGACCAGCAAGGCAACTAGTGAACCTATATATTAGAGAAATGACAAGACACTCACCGTTAAGGCAACTGTCAACATCAAAACGGATAACGGCAATGTTAAATTATACCGCTCGCCCGTTTTGATGTTGAGGTATTTCACCAGCCTGCAGTTTACAGTTTAAGTGGAGCGAAATTCACGAGTTTACACTCCGAGCGAAGTGAAAATTGGCTGCAACTGACAGAATATAAACGCACGCAAGTTTTCGCTTGCAGCTGCTTTTTTCACTAGCGTTTGCATGCGTGAAAAAAGTAAACCCAAGTGAAAAAGATGAGATCCACAACCTTCGATTTCGCTGGATCGAATTTGTTTACCAAGCGAAGTGAAATTTTTGCAGGTTGCATTTTGCACGAGCTTAAAAAAATGAACATTTTGTATGAGATTTTCACTTCGCTTGGAACTCTAAATAGGGCTTTAGTAGATACTTTAAAAATTCAACACACGTAAACTGTTTCAACTTAAGCCCTGTTTAGAGTTCCAAGCGAAGTGAAAATCTCATACAAAATGTTCATTTTTTCACGCTCGATAACAGTCAGAGAACTGGAATTTCCCTTGGTAATTATTTAATTCATTTTAACCGAAATGAGGTTAACAACTTAAAATTTTTTGAAAAAGCACATGCATTGTATAATGTGCGTGTGAAGTGGGAAATTTATAGGAAGTATGGCGGAGGTGAAAAGCATATCACCCAATGCCGTACTTGCCAACGTTATGGCCATGGTTCCAAATTCTGTAACATGGACCAAAAATGTCTTAATTGTGGAGACTCTTCTCACAAAAAGGACACATGTCCTGTGAAAGAGAGTAAAAATTTTCGCTGTGCGAATTGTAACGGCAACCATATGTCAAATTTTTATCAATGCCCAGTCCGTTTAGCAATTGTTAAGGCAAGGCAAGGTAAACAAAATTCAATTTCTCAATTAAAACCAACTTCAAAACAAAATTCTCCAAGCGTACCAGTGACGCATAGTTTACCTACTCCTTTGCATACCCGTTTAACTTATGCACAGGTTACAGCTAGTTCGAACATTATACCGCCTAGTGTTGGTAGTTCGAAAATGACCGTTAATATGGGTAAGCAAAACACGCTAGAAAATAATTGTACACCTATTACCCCAGTTAATATTGCTACCGAAAATATTTTTTCTAATGTCAACTGCCTGGGGCCTATTACGGCACGTAAATTTTCTTTTTTGCAACAGGCAATGAACGATCATATGAACGCCATGTTGCAGTTAAAATCAATGTTTGAAGCCATTCAAATAGGCACAAATTTTACTATTAAAATTGTTTCTAATTTAAAATTTAGCAATGGATTTTAAATAAAACAATTAAAATATTGAATTCGAATGCTCGCTCATTGAAGGCCAATGAGAATGAGCTTTTTAATTTTTTAACAGTAAATAATGTGCATATTGCAATTATTACTGAAACATTTTTATAATAGGAAAGTGGAAATTTGAAGATGGCCGACTCTCTTTATCTTTCACTCCCATCCGCCACCCGGGAGTACGCGCCCTATAGGCTAGCCACCAAGCCCAGGGAGTAAATTTAGTTAAAACAGCTGGATTTTATAAGAAAATAAAAGATGAAACAAGCTTTCAAGGATACATGTTCATTGTAAGTTGACAAGAATAGTTCACTTCGATTGGTTTTTAATAAATAGTAGAACAAAAAACTTACTATAATTTTCAACTTTGCATTTTTATTTCCGAGTCTAATTTTGTGACATTGGACCAGCAAGGCAACTAGTGAACCTATATATTAGAGAAATGACAAGACACTCACCGTTAAGGCAACTGTCAACATCAAAACGGATAACGGCAATGTTAAATTATACCGCTCGCCCGTTTTGATGTTGACAGTTGCCTTAACGGCGAGTGTCTCGGCGTCTCTCTGGTGTATAGGCTGACTAAAGGCAACAGACGACCGACAAACGCAAACATGAATACAAAATTCTTTTTTCACTTAATATCAAGTACTTACCCAAAACCTAGTTTAAACTTTGTAAATCCTCTGAATCTTTTAAATAACTGCACTTGAACACTTCTCTTGCTTGAGCTTGAGCTTGATTGATCACCACCGGTTGACACTTCGTTACTGATCAGGATCGATTGGAGTTGTAAATCGAATTTAGTGATTCCTGCTTGGGATTTAGCTTTTCGATGTGCATCTCCAATAACCCCTGCATGCTGATCAGTACCGACGCCTGCCGGTCCAGAACGTAGATCAAAGGAAGGAAGGAAAGGGGTGTTAGTTCGATACTTGTTGTTACTAGAGGCCGGATATACTCCTGCACACTCCACAAGCACCACGGGTATAGGAATTTTGTGTTAGTTGTTTGTCGCGTTTCTTCTCTACATACGATAAAACTCTTGGCGGTATTTATGGGCCCTCGTCCACTAAGATATTTTTCGCGAACCTATCTTCTATGTATCTAAGACGTTTTGTTTCATTGATTTTAGGAGTACGACGGGAATAACGAGCTTTGTACTAATAGAGGAACTGACCGACCCTTCCAATTTTGAACCCGACGTGCACGCACTTTCCCGAGGTTAGTGGTGCGATCTTCGATATATGAACTCACGAAAACGCGCCAGGTGCCAACATGTTTGAAACCTCATCATATTTGCAGTGACGGGATACAAGCGAATCGTGGAGGTTAAGTAATTTCGATTACCTTACGTATCGTACGACTCTACGCGTTTCTGCTCATGAACACCTTAATTTACCCATTCACGAATCAATTTCGTAAGACGTTAAACTTTATTCGGAAACTGTAAGCCGACCGCAATTTTAGAGGATATAGGATCTACAACGCGTTTTTCTCCTGTAATATAATTTGGAATGAGCTAAGTATCCTAATGAATTCAAAAACTGGCAAATTTACATGCATCCAAAGCCCTTAAAATTCAAAAACAAAAAATTGCATCCAACAAGATTTAAACATTATTGAATAAAAAAAAAATTCAAGTGTATCAACATTTGTCCAAAAGCTAGGAAAATCATAAAAATAATAGGGTTAAATATGGTTAAATGACCGTAACCGATCAGAACTCTTCATGACAGACGAAGCACTTAGATATTTGTCGCGTGTGAATGATAGATGATCAAACTCTATTGTAAAACTATCAATTCGATCTTGTGAAAGTTAGCGTGTTCAAAGATTTATAGTAGCATATGAATATAGTAAAACCTACGACACGCTGAACCGCATCCGAGCCAATCTCCGCTTTTCAACCACATCAAGAAGTTCAATTTACTACCCCATGAAAACCAAAAAAATCTGTATTATTTCCAGAAAATCTGCAATCTGCATGCAGATATCTGTATGAAAAATACGCAAGAAATCTGTATAAAAGCAGACAAATCTATATATGTGGCATCACTGGTCACAACTGAAGTGATCTGCTATAATTTAGAACCAAACTGCATCGCCCGAAGGCAAACAAAGCCACCAATAGCTGTCAAACGCAAGTGCGCGACGTCACCGTACGATGGTCTATTTGCTGAACACACATTCTCATGTCAGCCTACTGCAACTTGCAAGTTGATGCAACGTAAAAAAAATCATGAACACATGAACGCGCTACCCAACACACACAGCAAGTGATCGAGAGAGAAAGAATCAGAAAATCGGCATCTTCGAAGGTGCCTCTGCGGTCGTAAGCAGCACAAAAGGCAGAAAAAAAACAAATTCTCTCTCGCTCACATGCCGTTCAAATCGAATGGAAGAAAAGCTGTGTGCGTTAACATAGGTAGTCACAATTTCACCACATACATAAGACATACGTAACACTCGGGAAGAAAACTTCCAAAAAAGTTGGTACAAAATGAACTACTCGAAAGTCCCAGCCTCTGATAAAACGTCTGTTTGAGTAGTTTATGAAGGCAGTGTACTTTTGCCGCCCTGCATGTATCTCGTTCCCACTCGAAGAATGCTTCATACATTTTGTAAACAACTGTTTGACAGTTTTTTAGAAAATTTTGTTTGGGGCTCGACTAAAGGCGATGAAGTATTCTTCTGTTCGTGCAAAACGATTGGTTATTCTAAAGACAAATCTTATGAGGCTGCGAATGAATATCAAACATATAAGCCAATGAAACTAGTTTCAAAGTTCGTTTCGTACTTATGGTCTGCTTGATGTGCTAGTTTGCATGCAAACGCTGCGATAAAGAAGTTGGAAGCAATATGTTCGCCATGTGTAACCAAGGTGTCCAGGCCAGTTAATGGAATCCTTCCGGTTTTGTTCATGAATTCGATTGGTTTCCGAAATATGCTTGAAAAATTTCGGTAAGTTTTGGTGACTATTATTGGCTTGTTTCTAACAATAGTTTCGCTTTTTTCAGTAATGTGTCGGTGATTACGACGACATGAATGTCGGAGAAGAAGGACGCAAGAATCTGATCGATTGTTTCGAACTGGCACCGGAACCGAAGAGTGACGTTGGTATCAAAGACGAAGCTATTGTCAATGAAACGGAGAGGGACGAGATTGCGGACGATGATCGATTTCAGGATGCTGTAGAGTAAATTTACTAACTTGAGAAATTACACATCTTGCTATTGTGCTTATACACCAATAAACAGTAAACAATAAGGTATTTTGTTTCAACGATCGGTTTTTTTTTTACTGTTCCCAATTCTAGTTAAACCACGGTCCTAAAACTGAAAATCGTGCACCATCTGCCCACACATTATTTTATTATTTGCCAAATATTGTTACACACTTAGAAATTTTCTACTGGATGAGGTTTGATAAAATTTTCAAGAGTTTCAAGACGCACTATACTGAAAGGAGATTATGCGCGCTTCACGCCTGGAACATGTAGTATATACATATCATATGCTCGTATATACATATATTTAAACTGGACGGTTGCTGTATTTGAATGAATGTTATATATCAACAGTATATTAAAGAAAGATTTCATTTGAAAAACAAGTAGAAATTATATTGAAAGTCAACTTTCGTTATTTGATTTTGGTAATCATTTGCACATATTGTTTTCAATCATTTGCTCATATTTGTTTCCATAACAGCCATCAGAAAAGCATTCGATTGGCACTGCTAACTACTCTCTGTGCAAGATCGTGGTTTTAATAAAATCTAAATGCATTTGAAAACACACAACGCGAACCGATGTTGCTGAATCGTTTTACCGTCTGGTTACTATTGACAAATTGTGTTGCAAATCTTACGGAATTCTAAAAATCAAACAAGAGTGAAATTAAGACAATTGAACACAAATGTATAAACTACCGGAGTGAGTTTTCCCGTTTAGGGTCTGGTGAATTCCATTTACAATGAATTGTTGAATGAATAGGAGTACTCTCAATCAACTGGATTAATCACTTTGATATATTTCCATTTCTTCCTGAAGATTTACGTGCTGGAGTGCCTCTTCGCGAGTAGGGAATTCATACAGGGTAATAAAAATCTTTAAACCCCATTCATGTATCAGAACAGAATCCAAAAATTCTGTATGCTGCAAAAAAAAAATAAAAACACACACGCATTCATACATTTATACATTTATTTGTATATATATATGTATATATATATATATATATATATATATATATATATATATATATATATATATATATATATATATATATATATATATATATATATATATATATATATATATATATATATATATATATATATATATATATATATATATATATATATATATATATATATATATATATATATATATATATATCAAAAATAGATAATTGACTCATACCATCCCCTTTTCTTGTTCTGTCAGTAATTTTTCTTCTAAATAAAGACTCATGCGATATTTCTGCTCATCAGTGAATATGTTTGATATCTGATACCATTCCAAAATATCTACAATTTTTGACAAATGTCGCCCATACTTCATATATTTATCAAACAATTCTCGGAGTTCAAGCTTATACTTTTTGTACGTACTTTCAATAAAATCTATAGGAAGATGATGACAATTTCTGTAAAGAAAAGCAATAACACCATTGTTTTCATTATTTAGAGCTAATTTTACCGATGAGTAACGATTTTTTTCTCTCGATTAGGAAATGTGGCAACAAGCTGTTCGAGTAACTGGATGCTTCTCTTTGTTTGCTCCATATCTGAATCGTCATTATTACCAACATGACATGTTTCTTTTCTTGTAAAATTCACCACCGGTGTACTTGCAGGAGGTAGTTTTCGCGTTGTTTTCCGGGCAGAAGTCTTTCGTCGAATCCGTACTTTGGGAGGTCGTGTTTTAGAATTGCGTCTTATATTGTACGGAGGTAATTGCATTCGTCTTGCTTTACCAGACTGTTTAAGCGCCTCACTCTCCTTTTATTTATTGAATATTGCATTTTGCGAACTTGTCCATTAATGAAAGTATTAAGTATACGGTTTATCAATTTGCCAAAGCATTTAAAACAAATAATCTTATTGTCATGTTGAATATATTCTCTGAGCCTTGCTTTAACAGAGAATCGGCTTTCTCGGAAGAGATCGTAAAACTTTTCCTTGAAAATGAGGAACAATTGTAGTCCTATATCCCGCGCAGCATTACTAGGATATTGAAATGCTTTTGAATAACGCTTCATTCTGCAAAATGTATAGCTTGCGTCTAATTCGCTTTTATTCAGCATTATCATTTTTTGACGGCATGGAGTATGCACGAGCTTAGAAACCGCGTGACCAACGATGTACACAACAGCATTTCCTTCAGCTGCATCTAAAGGTTCTATGTTGTCAAAATCGATCGGCGAAAATAAACGCATGCAACAATTTTCACTCCCTACGTATTCTAGAGGATCTTTTTCGGACTCCACGATACTTTCGCTATCAACCATATTCTTGAAATTATCATCTTCACAGTTAGCATTTTCAACAGCTCGCAGGCTATTGAAAATACTGCAATACTTCAGTGCTGCTGCGAAATGCAGAGCATTGGGAGAATCATTCGATCCGCAAGCTCGTCTTATATTAGAAAATTGGTTTTCTAGGGGATCCTGGCAAAGATTTATTGTGCATATGTAGGAAACTCCATGTTCTTTGTTCAAAATTTTCCAAAGCATAAAAAGCGCCTTTATATTTTGCAGATACCCGTTCAGGCATGGAGGAAATCGCTGTGCCTTTGTCAATGTGGCAGCGCATTTGGCTACCTGTGCTGCATCAAAACAAAAGCTCGGCACAAATTGAAGATTTTTGATTATTTTTTCCATTTTGCTCAGAAAATCCCAATGATCACTATTTTCTGATACTGCAGCACGTAGCGGCTGAAAATAAAACAATTATTGTATACAGTTTTTGATCTAATGCAAAAGTATTTTTCATTTTAAACATAAAAACACCAAGATTGAACATTGATATTATAAAGGATTTTCATGAGTGAGGATATCATGAATTTACAATGAAAATAAAAACAATTAATAGCTTCAATGGAAAAAGATTACAATAATCAGTTATTACTCATAACCTTGATGAAGATGGTCCCGCCCTTACTCAAGGTTGTGAATTATCACTTGGGATCATTCCATTTCGCAAGTTTGACTCATACCTAGCACAGTTTGAAACAACTTTGTAAGCTGAAAGACAACTTTAGGACTTTAGATTCATCGTACAAAATTGTTATACACTGTGCTTTTTTAGAGATTGCCAGCTTGCGAAAAATGATTTGCAACCATTTGCAAAATTAGATTGAACGTTTTTTATTTACAAACCTTGGCCAAGTTAAACTTGAATCGAGAATTGAAAACATCGAAGAGTTGGTCGAAAAGCTCTATAAATGAAGCAGTTGCTAACACTTTTTCCTCCAAACATTGCAATTCCACGTATGTTTTGATAGCTTTAGCCGTGGTTCCACTAAGGGTTTGCGTTGCTAGTTTGACATTCATCTTTGAAAACGCAGGCAGTTCGACAGCTTTTTGAGTGAGCTTTGGAACCAATCGAGGCATTTTTGAAATATCTATTTTGTATAAATCACGTATGTGTTGGAAGGAAACTATTTCGTTCTCGAAAAGAACGTTCTTGTTGAATAAATCGTTTCTTAAAGACTTAAATAAGTGCGGGGCGTCGAAAAAGAACAACACAGGATGCCCATCTATATCAAACATTGGTTCATCTACTGTAACACCTAATGCCCTAGCTGTCATGACATTAGTCGGATGCTGATCCATCACTACGCCAACCGGTATAAACCCTATTTTAAACATAGTCCTTACAGCTTCTTCAATTATTTCTTGTTGTCGTGTACAACTAAGGGTTGTATTTGCGAGGAAGTATCCGAAGGTCTGAAATAATTAAAAAAAGAGCATTACATATAGATTTATTTATAATATTATATTTGAAAAATAGCAGTAAAATAAATAAATAACAACTGAAATGGAAACTGTGAAAACGACCTTATAAAATTTAATTTATTAGGAAAAAATACCAACCGCGCAGTGTCAGATATATTAAAAGATATAGTTTTTTTATGTGGCATGTAAAAAAAATCCCGTAAATTACGATTTTTTCACAGAAAAACACATGAAAAGTAACAAGTTACTTTAATCCAGATACTGTGTACTGGTATTTAAGATCAGTTATGTTTTATGAACAACGAATATATCTAAAAATTACTTACTTGTTTATACTTTGTGCCTACTCCTTTGGCCATGATTGTGATTGCCTCATTGGCTAAATTTGCAATGTCATTGTCTTCATAAACATTGAATACACCGTCGTTCGGAAGACCATAAAAGTAGTCGCTTTTTGCATGATAACCTATTGTCGGTTTCAAAGCCATTCCATCAATAAGTAACACAATCAGCTTGTCTCGTTCTTGGAGTCCAGACGCAATGACAGACATACGTTGTATGATTTGCCTATTAAATCCGGGTTCAAGTGTGACGGATTGCTGCCATCTAGTGACAGATTTTGGATGTGGCATGCATAAAACGCCTGCTCCTCTGAAATTTCTATATGCTGATCCAGAATTTATACGATGACAAGTAGCAGTATATTTTATACTAGGATATCTTCGTGCATTTTTATGAATAGAAAAGTTTTTCATGGATTCGAGTAACATCGGATTGCATTTCAATGTCTTAAGCAGTTTGCTGTCCCTAGTTGTCTTATCCTGACTCGCCTTTAAACTCTTTTTCAATTGCTGGATTTTTGAATTTTTATGAAACAAAGCTTGTTTCTGTCGATAGCATATTCTTTGAAAACTGCGTCGTCGTTGCTGCTCTTTCGACAAAGTATTCTTAAGGTGTTTACTCTTCTGTATCTCTAACTCGTATAACGAGCGATAATTGTTGCAATCATTTTTCAACTGTATGCTTGGGCTAGATACTGAAATAAATAATAATATTTTAGAACATTTTTTTCATAAACACGTTTTTTCATTCTATGAAATAATTAGGGAACAGAATGCGAAAAATTCAGATTCTTAGACGCAAAATATAACCCACATGTCGTACAGATTCGTGCAGATCAGGGTTAACATTTTTTTTCTTACGTAAGATAATCAATTCACCCCCCCTCCCCCCTTGTAAGATAACGTAAGAAAATTGCAAAACCCCCTCCCCCCTATTTAGTTACGTAAATTCACCGTTCACCCTAAGCCAAATGTTTTAAAAGCGTTAATTTTTTTCACAAATCTCGCCAAACATGTGAAAAGGGCCCATGTGCCATATGTAAACAAGCCACAATTTCACGTTTTTCAATAAATACAAGCTTAATCTACCCGTACAAATAAGATTGTTTGATTAAGAGTAAATTCTTTTATCAATAAAGCTTATTGGTAAGGGCAGATTTTGCTTGTATTAATCAAAAAACGAGAAAATTTGGCTTGTTTACATATGGCACATGGGCCCTTTTCACATGTTTGGCGAGAAATGTCTGTCGCTTTACATAAGTGCAATTCTACAAGAAACGTGCGACCAATTTAATCGACCATTTTTGATTTGGTTGAAATATTGCATAGACGTTTCTGTGGGTAAAAGCTGGTTGGTTTATTTTTTGAAACACGAATCATTGTTGAGAAGCTATGTAAAAAGGCTATTTCGGCAAGTTAGAAATATTTTTAAAGCAAAAACGGTTTGTTTGATCGGTGTGACATCTTCGGCGAAGTTGTAGATAATAATTCTGTCTTTCAAAAAAATATACACTATTGAACAAACTTTTTTTTAGGAAACAACGTTGAAAGAAAAATTTAAAATCAAAAGCTCATTTTTTAAAATCTGTTTTTTTTTGTCATTAAAACTACAAAAGATTTGTCAAACATTGATGGCTGTCCGATCATGAAGAAATGAGAAACAAAAAAGTTAGTTTACCAAAAAAAATGAAAAAAAAACAAAGCCAAAATGGTTCATTTAATAGGTACAATATTTTCAGCAAAGTTGTAGACAGTAATTTTGTCCTTCAAAAAAAATATACACTGTGAGAGCAAAAGAGAATGTTTCAGAAAAATAAAAGACAAAAATATAATTACAAATTAAATGTTTCAAAATACTCACTTTTTAAGAATCCGATTTTTTTCTGCAAAAACTACAAACTATAAGCTAACTAAAAATATTTAACAGAACTTGGAGAAATAAAAAAAACTAAAGATCGTCGAATAAATCTTTTTTTTTCGATTGTTTAGTTTTTCAGTATGTATATATATATATATATATATATATATATATATATATATATATATATATATATATATATATATATATATATATATATATATATATTTATATTTATATATATATATATATATATATATATATATATATATATATATATATATATATATATTTATATATATATATATATATATATATATATATATATATATATATATATATATATATATATATATATATATATATATATATATATATATATATATATATATTAGGGGTGTGCGAAACTGGCTTTTCTGGTGTCGAAACGAAACGAAACGAAATTAACCCTTAATTTCGATTTCGCCAAATTAGTCGAAACGAAATCAAGGTGGATTTCGAGTTCTCGAGACGAAACGAAATTGGTCTCTAAATTTCGCGAAATTTCGAAAAATAAAATAAATGTTTCTGAAACATAGCATTACAATGATTTGTAACGTTGGAGCGTACGCTAACGAAGTACCCTTCAACAGCTGATCGCAAGGTGCTTATCTGGTCGACGAAGAGTAACGTAGGTATTCAGTTATCGATAAACCGACAATGACGAGAAAATCAAAAATGTTAAAAACTAAAATCTTGATGCATTCATTTATACAGATTATATTGCAGGTAATAGTAGCGCGATAGATACAAATGATATAAAGGTCAAACTCGAAATGTCTTTGTAAATAATAATTTAATGAACTTCTGAACTGATTCTTTTGGTTTGAATGCAACTATGTTTAAAATAGTAATCCTTCTTTCATAGCACTTTCATCATTCAAAATCCAAGTTTTGTCCTAGAGCTCGAACTGGAAAAAATGAGAGATGGTAGGTAGGTTTTCAGCCATTCCTGTGAGTTTTGGTGTCCTGAACTTTTCCAAAGAGTTGTTCCCTATGCAAACGTAAAAGCGACGAATCCGATAAGCAATTCCTCGGCGGCCTTCTGATGCATTTCTGCATTCTCTAAAAGCAGCAAAATTCACAGGAATGGTTGAAAAGCTGTAAAACCTTTGGAGGGCAACTTTTTTTTCGCTTTTGTCGACCAGTGTTATTGAATTTTTTTTAACACCGTTTAGTCAGACTAGACTAAGTGACATTTTTATCAAATCGAGGAAAATAAAATTTAAGTTAACTATTCTGTAAACTTTGAAGTTTTCAATATTTTTGCACATTTTTTAATATTACTTAAAATTACTTTTTAACTGAGCAGTTCCA
This sequence comes from Wyeomyia smithii, assembly GCF_029784165.1. Lineage (NCBI taxonomy): Eukaryota > Metazoa > Arthropoda > Insecta > Diptera > Culicidae > Wyeomyia > Wyeomyia smithii. Next base: position 82,989,437 of record NC_073694.1, read on the forward strand.
CAAAAAATGTCTCAGTTTCAATATTTTTTGTCATTTTATATTTGGCCTAAACTTTGCATAAACGTTTCTATAGGCTGAGAAGCTAGTTAAAATGCTATTTTGGGAGGGTTATTGTGATTATAAATATTTTCAGAGCCAAAAGTTTTTTGATCAGTGTGACGTCTCTGGAAAAGTTTTAGACAATAATTTTATCTTTCCGATAAAAAAAACTCTGAAAAATTGATTTTTTTAATGTAAAAGAAACATTAAAATTAACATAAAAAAGCTTATTTTTCAAAAATCTTTTTTTGTGTAAAAATTACAAAAAAAAATACCGAAGCGATGAAGAAATCAAAGAAAAATTAAATTTAAAAAAAAATTTACAACATGTTTATTTTTGGAAGGACAATATTATTATCTATAACTTTGCCAAAGGCACTATGCCAATCAAACCAACTGTTTCGATTATAAAAATATTTTAATTACCCACAGAGTGTCCAATTGGAGATTAAAATTATTTTTTCAGCTAAATCGGTTTGTTTGACTGGCATAACTAGTGTCTCTGGTAAGGTTGTAGAAAATAATTTTGTCCTAAAAAAATATGCCCTGTGAGTTTCTGCGACACCCAAAATAATAAAATGCATTCGGGACCATTCCTAAACTACGTGGTCATATTTTGATCCCTTTCATACCCCCCTTCTCCTCCGTGGTCTTTCGTGGTCTTTTGTTTTGTGATCTTATTCTGCAAATATATGTACAATAAAGTATGAAAAATTTATGAAAAAAATGAAGGTTCAAGAAAACTGATTATTAGATATTGCGCAAATTGTAAATAGAATTTTCAGTAATATCATTTTCTCAAAACCAAAATAACAAACAGATAATGGTTGTTTAATTATTGATAATATTTCATTGTCTTTAACAAATATAATAATTTCCTTACCTGAAAGTAATTTAAAATACGCTTTTCTGTTGAGTATATTCAAAATGATTTTTAATTTGTTGTTGAGTATCAAAATAAATAAAATTTGTTTAAGCAGATTGATCATCTACGATAAATTTTTCGCTTATAGTTATGGTAAATTGTATACTCATCTAGAAATCATCTAGAAAAATATTTAGTTGATAATAAGTGAAACCTTTTAATTTAATTTTAATTTAATTTATTTCCGATATATTTTTTACACTTGAATCGCTAGAACAAGTTTGCACTTCCAGTGAGCATCTGCTCTTTTAAGGAAGTGTGATACGATGTTGTTAACTATAAGTTGAAGCTGGTGATGATACTTGTCGACAATTGTGGGGTGGTGCTGGTGGTTCGCGCGTTGATGGCGTTGCTCTGGTTACGGCGTACGGCAGAGGCATTGGTGAGTAGTGTTTTGTGGTATTCGGGTGTAATCCAGAATTGGGCTAGATACTGTGGTATTTTCGTTTTCATGATAGCTCGCAAACGACGCTTGAAGATATATGTTGTGGGGGCATTTTTACATGATGGGGGGAGGTCGTTAAACAGTTTGCTACCAATGTACGACATTTTTTGCGACCGTATTCCGTGTTGAATCGTGGCAAATACAGGTGACCAGTTTGTCTGCTTGAGCGGTTTTCGTGCATTCTTCTTGTGACAAGGACGGTTGAAGTGATGTTATTTCGCAAGTGGATCAACATTTGATACTCCTGGGGTACACGGATTGGTAGGGTTGAGTCCCTGGGATCTTCGTATAGTAGATGAGTGGGATACAGATGAGGTTTCCGGAACACGGCTTTCAAGCTTCTGTTTTGTATCACCTGTAGCTCTCTCCAAGAAGATTTGCAAGCCAGTCCCCACGTTGCAACTAGGTACTGGAGCCGAGAATGGATTAGTGAGAAGTATAGTGTTTTCATAGTCGCCAAAGGCAAAAATGATGAAACCTTCCTTAATATACCACAGAGTGATGTTAGCTTTCGCTTGAGAGACTCAAGATGGGCCTTCCAGTTCATTCTATTGTCTAGCGTTATGCCGAGAAATGGGTATTCAAATACTTCTTCGATGACACGACTGGCGATTTCAATTGGCTCGCGAGCCGGGAGTTCTCTGCGGAACGAGTGAATGAGCATATACTTGGTTTTCGATAGATTCATTGACATCAAATTAGTTTGAAGCTGGATAGCAGTGCATTCTGTTTCTTGATAGAAGACTGACGTGTCGTCAGCAAAGAGACGTAACTTTCCATGCAGCTCTAACTTGGCCAGGTCATTAATAAACAGCAGAAAAAGAATTGGCCCCAAGTTACTACCTTGGGGCACACCAGTCGACACGGCCCCATAGTGATCAACGGGTAATCATCTTTTAGGCACCTGACGATAGCATTACTTAAACCTGGGACGTAGGGGAGTGATGCGATAAAAAGCCCGAGAAAAAGAAATTGAATCCACCAACGCATCGTGCTTTGTGATGTGGTAAAAGTTTGTAGGTAATCTCTAAACTGCCGCTCATAGCAAGTCCGTCCCATTTGCGTTTTGGTGCTGACGAGAAAACAGCAATTGAAAATCGTAACGCTTTAGGTGAAATTTTGCACTCAAATGCTTTTTCAATCAATACCATCAACAGAATTTAGTACTGCAATGACAATCTAACACTTTTGCATCATAAAACTTGCATGAACACCGAAATTTGATTAAAATTTGTTGAAAATCATAAGCTGGGACTCACATGCGATTACTTTTACGGTACGTAGCCAGAATGATAGCAAGTCAGTCCCATAGCCAGCTACGACCGGTGATGAAAAACAAACTACTGCAAATCGATGGCGGTGCTATACCGTGCGTTTGGAATGAATCTATCGCTGGTCAATTCATAAATGACCTTCTTTCGTGCTTTATTAAACAAGTTTTTTGTGAGAAGCATAACACAATATACCTACCAACTGCGCCGCTCAAAATAAAATTAGATTTTGTTTTTACATACTGATAAATTCAAAGTCAGTTTAGGTGTAGGAACTTATTCTAAATTTTCCTGAGAGCGGACACACGTTCGTGACGGCGGACAGCTTTCACGTAGCAGTGGAAACAAATATTAAAAGAATACCTATAGCTTAGGAAAATGTTTGCTCCGTTAAAAAACAGCTAAGTAGCGTACCGAAGTATTTAATATGACTGACAAATTCTTCAAAACGAAATTCACGACAATAATTGAACAATTCTTAAGCACGTCGTTACATAAAATACGGATAAAATACGAAAAGTAGTATTTACTCAAGAATGCTTCAACTAACAATACAGTGACACACCTAAAGCGTTCACTGTCAACAAACAACAGCTGAAAGAAGCTACTGGTGGAAACTTTGTCTTGAAGAAAACATTGTACTATCAGCTAGAGCCACACGATGTAGAACGCGTAAAATTTAATCAAACCTCCTATCGAATATCACTTGGTACATCCAATTCTAAACCTGAAGACCATTAGTTTTGGTAAATATCACATTTTTCATAATCATTATTGGCTGTGGGGTTAAATTGCGAAGATTTTTTCAATGGGACCGACTAGCGATCACTTTTGCTATGGGACAAACCAACTTGCTATTTTTTTCATAGTTCCTCAGAACAAAGTATTCAAAAATATTTGTTTTATCGAAAGTAGATATAAAAAGGAATTGATTCCATAAATAAACTCAAAATTGATAAAAATGCAATTGGGACGGACTTGCCATGAGCGGCAGTAAAGCTCAAACTAACTCTAACGTTTCAATATAGGTACTTTGAAAGAGATCCTATAGACAGCTATGACAACCTATCGTAAAGCTTTGTACGAAAAACGGTACAACTATATGTAAGTTTTTTGAAAAAAACAATGTCAGAGTTTTTGAAGAAAAAAAATGTACTATTTTTATAAAATGTTTTTAATAAACTTGTAGATCCCCTTAGGAAGGCCAAGTTCAAAGGCCGAAACGTCGGACATAAAACCTAGTAGCGTTTTGATACACCCCTAAGACTGAAAAAGCCGTATTTCCCTTGAAATAAATTACAAAGTTTTTGAATGTCGAACAAAATATAAACATCTTTCTTTCTTCCTTCAGTTCACGAACATCCAGGTCTTATATATTGTTTTTAAGACCAAAACGTTGATTTTTTTACCGGTCGTTGAGTATTGAAATATACTTTCAGGAAAAATAACATAAATCCCGACGCATTGCAAAATAGAACTATTATTCTAAAGAAGTAAATGCCATATAAGGCAAAGCCTGTTTAAAACAAAAAAAAATTTTCTTCGTTCGGATAAATTTGAAATATGTTTCAAAAATTTGATTACAGTTAATTGCTGACAACTCTCAAACTTTCCGTGACACTTATTAATTAGTCGTGTCAAATAAATATATTAATTAAAAAATTGCGAAAGCTTCGACTTGACTTAGTGGCAATAATAAATTATAAGTCAGAAAAAAGACTACGTGGTCTATTCGTTAACCCGCACGCGGGGGGTTTTTCGTGGTCTTTTGATAAGCCACCCCCCGTCTCCCTATATATGACTACGTGTTTGGGAACGGCCCCTTTGAAACAAAACAAAAATTATTTTTCTTTCAACCAATCAACAGTTAGAATGGAATGTTGTAATGCAACAAACAAATAGTTTTCTCTTTACTCAATCAAGTTATTCGAAATCATCCTCGTTCTCTTATTTCTCGTTCTTTCTAACCTTTCTTTTCTTCTACCTTGTATATTCGTCAAGTGCAAAGTCAGAATCACTTCTATGCCATAATCTGAACTTGTTTTTGACATTGTAAAATTGTGTGTCCCCTAAACAAGAGTAACATTTCTCAATTATGTGTTCAACGATAGCGAACCATTTACTTTTTATTCATTCATTGATCAAGTATACTCTTTTGATAACACGTTTAAAATATTTTTGATAAGGTACCTGGCAATTTTGAAACTTATGCTGACTTTGAAGTCAGAGTGTTTTGAAACAATACTAAAAATTCAGGCTTTTTCAGGCTTTTTCTGCTTAACACATCGATCACTCTGTCTGCACACTATAAGGCATGATATCTGGTCAGCCTAGTGATAGCAATGAACTATCTGATAAAACACATTTAAATACACTACGGTGTGCGAAGAGGAGTCCTCTAACACAGAGAAATCCGAAAAAACGCTTGAAAATTTTTACAAGTCGAGTAGCATAGAACATTTGGCCTGTAAGATAGAGCCAGAAATTGCTATGCCCTCCTAAACGAAAGACAAAAAGTGACCTCTTTAACCTTGTGGGCTGCAAATATAACCACATTTTGATGTACGTAAAAGATGCGTAAAATTTATTCCTACAAACAAATTACTAGATACCTTGTAGCGCATTTGGACGGCTTCATATTCCTCGAATTTGACTTCAGTGATGACATGAATTTTATGCTCTGCGTGAATAAAAAATACCTCCCGCATGATGTTACGGTTTTGTCTTTAAAAACAAAAATTACCGGCTGAGAGTTTATTCTTCTATAACTGACTTAGTATACCAGATATCTGTTGAGATATATTCAATTTAATTTATAGTCGCAATGAGCACAAACCAAAATAATGTAATAATGTGCATCGGAAATTTGGTCCGAAATTTCGCGAAATTTCGTAATCGTCGAAATTGGAACTTTAATTCCGCGAAATTTTAGGCGGAATTTAGCGAAATTCAACGAAATTTTTCGGCAATTTCGCGAAACCGAAATTTCGCGAAATTTCGGGAAATTTCGAGTTTTGCGAAATTATACGAAATCATTCGAAATCTCGCACAGCCATAATATATATATATATATATATATATATATATATATATATATATATATATATATATATATATATATATATATATATATATATATATATATATATATATATATATATATATATATATATATATATATATATATATATATATATATATATATATATATATATATATATATATATATATATATATATATATATATATATATATATATATATATAAATTCTAGAGAGTTCTAGATAATAATATTGTCCTCAAAAAAATATAATAGTGTGTAGTAGGGTGGGGAATCGTTATATGGAAAAAACGAAACTTGATAGCAGAAAGCCAGAACCAAGTTTTTTTTGTTCTATTTTGAGCCTCAAAGAATCCTAAATTTATCGGAAGTCGATTGATTTAGTCTCCGCTTGGCGCATTGCATTTCAAATTTATATGGAGATTTGTATGGAAAGAGCAACGTTTTTGCATTTTCCATTCTGAAGAGCTCAAAGTAGCTCAAACCATAGGTTTCATGACTTCAAATGGTAGGTTTTTTGATGCCTAACAACTTGGCCGAAGACATCAAAGAGCTAGGGTGTCCCGAAAAAATACTGGTGCTGTTCAAAGATAAGTATGTCGAAATTTCTGTTGCAAATCATTTTTCCTGCCAACACTGCCAGTGTACCGGCGTTAGTCAGATTTCCATCAGAAGTAACCTCTGAAACACGTTTTAGATTTTACCTACGCCTAGAATATTGACCTGAATTTGTTTGTTTGATCCAGCTGAGTGTATAAACTCGTTACGACAGGTTCTTTCTGACGGGAATCCTGCTGGCGCCGGTACATTGGTAATGTTGGCAGAAAACAAGATTTTCTGCATTTAAATCGACATACTCAACTTTGAACAGCTATAGCTCTTCTTAGGGACATCCTAGCTCTTCAGTGCCTTCTTCAAAGTTGTTAGGCATCTAACATACTATACTTTTACATAATGTAGTGCATTATTAGATCATTATTGAGCTCTCTAGAAAGATAAATGCAAAAAAGTAGGTTTTCCCATATAAATTTTCAACGAATTTGAAATGCAATGCGCCAAGCGGACACAAAACCAATTAACTTCCGGTAAGTTTAGGGTTGTTTGGGGCCCCAAAAGGAACAAAAAAAACTTGGTTCTGGAAAATCGATCACTTTTCCCCACCCTAGTGTATACTTTTTGCAGAAAAGAAATCTGATTCATATATTAGAATTATGTTTGTGCTTTTTTCTAAAACATTCTCTTTTTTTCTCACAGTATATATTTTGGAAGGACAAAACTACTGTCTACAACTTCGCTGACTATATTTTTCCATTTTTTTGGGAAACTTTGATTTTATGTTTCTTATTTCTCCATGATCGGACAGCCATCAAAGTTTAGCAAATCTTTTTTTAATTTTTAAGAAAAAAAATCGGTTTTTTAAAAATCTCATTTAGATAATTAATTATAGATTTTTTTAAATTTTTATTACTTTATTGTTTTCGGAAAGACGAAATTATTATCTACAACTTTGCCGAAGACGCCACACCAATCAAACAAACTGTTTTTACTCTAAAAATATTTGTAGTCATCAATATCTTCCCAAAACAGCATTTTTACATAGCTTCTCAATAATGATTCATGGTTCAAAAAATAAACCAACAGCACAAACGGAATTTTTGCCTTCACAAACATCTATGCAAAGTTTCAGCCAAATTAAAAATGACAATTAAAAAAATATATTAAAACTGGAACATTTTTCGAGGAAATGCTCATTAATAAAAACAGTTACGTATGAAAAATAACTGGTGTAACTATAAGCTGCTTTTTCAAAAGGCGTAAACATTTTGGCATAGTCTTTATTCAAAGCATTGTCGCTCAGGCATCGGTGGTTGTATAGAAAAACTGTCTGAGGATGAGTTGTAGTCTTGTAAAAAATATACACCCAGAAAAAATTTTCTTTTATCTATTTTTACTAAAATTATTTTTTTATCTATTTTTACTAAAATTATTGAAAATTCACACAAAATTTGAATTAAGAAAGGTGGAGTTATACTAACGATCCCAAAGTTTTCGAAGTGTTGTAAGCTTTCTCATATTGCTTACAACTTTTGATAAGTCTCGCGTCGAAACTGTATAAAACTTGTTTATATCACCTATTAGCTGACACGGCAAATTTCGTCCTGCCCATTTTTCTCTCTGCTATTACAAAAAAAAATCAGAAGGGTTGTATGCAAAGCCACGACAATAAGGTTGATGCAGAACTACATGAGGCTGTTTGTCACAATAAATGTCTTGTTCCATATAAGAGGAATCGTAAATGGTAAGTTCGAAATAAATTTCTCCCTTTCAATAATTCTTTGAATTTTAGACGCCAATATTACGATAGACTTTTTCGTATTGTTTATTAGCCTTTATCTAGTACCAATAAAAAAAATTCTCTGAAAATAATATGGTGGCCCTGGAAAGATTCAATATGGCATCTAATTCTGGAAATACCCATATTGGGTGGTATTCGACCTTTTTCAGTTGTCTTCCAGAACCCGGGAGAAGTGTCGAACCACCATAGAAATATTCCTCGTCCCTCGAAACCTCCACATGTCAAACTGGGTTCCATTTACTTGATAACTTCTCGAGTTATGCAGAAATTTGTCTTTAATTTGTAAGGGAGTCCTCCCTTCCACAAAAAGAAGGGGTGATATATTTTCTAAAAGGACGTATGTGCTTTCATTTTAATGTATTCAAAGCATTGTAGTTCATAAACCGTTGATTGTATAGAAAAACTGTCTGAGAATGAGTTACAATGTCTTGTACAAAAATTTATTCCGTAGATTTTTTTTGTCTTAACCAAAAGATATCAAAAATCAACACTAAATTTCAATTTAATAATAAGAGTTTGATTGTTTTTCTATTAGTTCAAATTTAACTTAAGTTATGTCGCAATTTTCGATATAATGTCCAGGATGGAAAAATGAAAAACAAATTATTATGAAAGGTTGAGTTTTTGAAAAGATATTTTCAAAATGTTCAGGTTACAATGATTGTAAACAATTAAAATCGCCATTTCAAATCGAAAATCCCATTATAATTTTATTCGTGAAGACTCGTATTCGAAATAACTTGAAAACGGGTGTCAAGTTATTTCGAATACGAGTTGAGAAAATTAGAAAATAAACACTAATTTATACATTAAAGAAAACAAAAAGAATTACATTTTCCCCTAAAATTATTTTTTGTTGACATTATTCTAAAATTTTTGATAAAAAGATCCAGAATGCAAAAATGTAAGATAAGTTTCTTACTTAATTTTTTGTCAATTTCTCCATTTTTGTGAATAATCAAGTTCTGATGATGCAGTATGATTTTAACTCATTATGGACCAGCTGCTCGATTCTTCGAACAGTACTTTAGAATTTTTCACGCATAACTGAGATGAGATAAACATATTTCGTTTTATATATATGATAACTGAAAATGTTAGGTACAAAAAATCATCCCGGGCACCCCTCCTCTTCCATCCAATAGGGAAGAGAGCGCTTCAAAAATACAAGTTTTCAATGATTGTTTTAAAGCTGAAAAAACAATGGAAACAATTGATAATAATATATTCTAGTAGCTAACAGATGACATTGATTTTGCACCATTTATCAATGCTCTGTAGAAAAAATTTTCACGCAAGGGCCCACTGTAGTACAAAACGACCAGTGCAAAAACTCGGTTGTGGAAAGTCGAAAAAATGGGTTTTCATCATTTTTTTCTTGATTAGAGCAATACCAGCCCACGTGCTACATTCCGATTCGGAACTTGACCTTGTGTTTATTTATACACAGACTTCGCAGCCGACTGTTAAGTGTACAGGATAATTGCGGAGCTAGCGCTACGTTCCTACTGACACTAACAGTCTCTCCCGAAATGAGACTCGAACCTATGAATACTGGTTTGTTAGGCCAGCATCGTACCTCGAGACCTTCTGGGAAGAGCTTATATATAGCTTAAATTACTATTAAAATCATACTGCATCATTAAAATTTGATTATTCTAAAAAATTGTAAAATTGAAAAAAAAATTGAAACTTGACTTTTAAGCAAAAATGTACACTGGGGTCGTTTTTTACGCGGTTGGTTGTACCGCATTCAAAAGATTAGATTAGATTTACTTATATCTAACTTATTTGATACGGTGCAAAGCAATAGTAAGCAGAAAGTATTACCAATTCGCTGTCGAAACTGTATCTTTCTGTTAATTAGGCACAGCCTTTGCAGCCAACTATTAGGATACAGGACAATTGTGGGGCTGGCGCTGGCTTGTTAGGTCACAAGGTCTTTTCAAAAATTCGCTTAGAGCAAAAAAAAAATACTAATAGCACAAAATGATATCTTTAGCCTATAGAAACATCTGTGTAAAGTTTCAACCAAATCTAAAATGGTCTATTAAAATCGCACCCATGCAATAAATAAAAAATACCGTACTGAATCAAATTTCGAACACTTAAGCTATGATGTATCTTCTAGCACTAAAAAATCAACGAAAAATTAATTTTCTGATTGTTCCTAACGGTTTGGAATGTTGGTTATTTTATTGTTGTTGCAAATAAATGCTATTTATATAGATTTGAACACGTTTTGTACATGAAAACAAGGAAGATTTGGAAATCTGCTTTGGTTCAAACTCCGAACCCTTCAACGTAATCACTAAGAGATAGATAGGCAAACCGTCTGAATACTGACTGTCACTTTTTTTCAACGCCTGCTGATTCCCTGGAAGTGGCCCTACAGTAAAAAGCTATACAACACTGGGTGGAGGACATTCCAAGGAACGAAATGGTGTATAAGAATCTCACTTTTTATAACACCAGCCGTAATAATTTGATATTTATACTGAAGTGTTCAAAGTTTGAGACTGTTCGAAGTTTGAATCAAAACGGTATATTTTAAAAAATGCACGACAAGTTCCATAGTTTGCAAAAAAAAACAAATTTACCTTCTCCTTAATCATGCTCAAGGATGAGATCGATTTAGTGTAACAGGATCTCTCACTTGCTCAAAATCCTCATGTGAAAATTTGCTGAGCAGTTCGAAAATGAAAACGGTCGAATTTCACCTTATGTTTTGTTTACACTACAGTTGATATCATATGATATAACGTATCTTGATATCAGAATCCATACATCTAGTTTTTACGAAAAATTTGTTTTATGAAATTCGATATCAAGATTGGCGATATCACATGAAATCCACTGTAGTGTGAACGGGTTATTAATCACGCCGCTTAGAAACAACAAAACCAATATCACAGAAATACACCTAGTATATGAGTTTCCTTGTATACTCATCTTCACGGTATCCAGTTAAGTGTTTAAAAGTGTTTAAAAAGAATCACTAATGAGATGAATGAATATTGAAATCATTCAAACACAATCGCTACTATAGCACTCAAGTACAACATTTAATAGGTTCAGCAATTAATAAACTTTGAGATCGCTTCCCTTAGTCACACTTCTGAAATGTAGTTAATGTCACAGAAACACGCTCCACACTCGAAAAACCATGTATACAAATTTGCGCTGTTATTATGGTAGAAGTTTTTAAGTTTACAGAGAACGAATTTATCTGACACCAAATGAACTAGACAAAAAAATTCTGGAAGGCAGTTGAATGCGAGACCAGTTTCCAGTCAGTGATCAAGTCTATGTTAGCTTCCCGTTCCCGTTTCATGACTTCCCGTCAACATTTTTATTTATAATAGAATTCACCTACGATATTAAAACAAAAAAGGTACAGTTGAAGGTGGAACTACAGGTTGCGAATAGCAGGTTCGATAACCTAACAAGATGTTCGCTAAAACTAAATTGGCGATACTAAAAGTATCTTAGACACAAACCATTCTAAATTAACAAATATGTTCAAATTCTTGAAGGAAGCTGACCTGTATGATCAACTTTATGATTAACCCAGAGTTGGGTGCGGACAAACGACCCTCATCACTAATATTAGTTTTTAAAATTATCGTATGTACACTATTATATCCTTTATGTAAACCTTTGTAAAATAACAGGTTCCAATAGCCTTCTCTGGGCTGAGAACCCTTGTATTACCTAAATAAATAATTAAAACATATTAGGGGTTCTTACTTACATGAATTATTATTGCCTTCCTCTACTTCCTCTAAAAAGTCGATTTCAAGGTAGTCTTTCATCGGACTAAATAATGCATCGGGCCTTTTATACTGGGGAAAGATCCTCTTCTAAGTCTGAAATTATTTTCAATAGGTCATACATTTCAAAAACTAGAGTGCTTTATATTTACCCCTTTGAAAAGTTGGTAGGATCCAAAAAACTTTCCTCAGTGAAATGAGCGGAACAAATTCGTCTATGTGAAAGACTATCCCATTTTGCAGCTTCGGTCACCTTCGGATTTCCACAGAATTTTACCCATTTTTCCAGACTGAAAAAATAAGTTTTCAATGACTAAGTTAAATTTATGCATAAATGTACTTACACTATTGGTTCATTCGGAAACACGTGAAGCGAAACAGGTTTATTCCGCTTGCCGCAATTTGCCACTGCGCACTGCTTACCCATCAAGATTCAGAGAACTTTTTGATCCAAAATAATCGAGTGTTTCAGCTCGTTTTCAGTACAGGATTCAGTATGTAATATTAAATCACAAGCGGTGAAAATTTTAATTCGAATTGAAGAAACCTTTTGAAAAAAAACAAAACTCTGCCCTTTTGATAGCAAAAAATGTGTCAACGCTCAAACAAACTGTAAATGCAATCTTGTCCAAGGATGCCAGATGTTTTTGAAAAATGTCTGCGACTGCTTGAAAATAAAAACGAAATGTCTGCCTCAAATCTGTAAAAAAATCGCTCGAATCATAAGAAAATTTAGCTTACACAAGCAATATGTGCATATTTTCGCACAAATATATATAAAAATCATACACAAACCATCAGAAACTACAAAAAAAGCAAAGTTGAACAAATCTGTTGAACTACCAAAACTTTACTTTTGCTCACAAATCTATACATCTGGTATTCCTGATTCAGTTAAAGCGAGTTTCGCGGGCTATGATGTTGATGGTTGAGAAAAAAAGAAAGATAGACACTTTTTGACAGTTTCTTATGGGATGTTGCTGGAGGCACGAGTAGAGCCGGGATAAAGAAAATTCATTTCGTTCATTATTTGTCGAGCAGTTTGGGACCGGGTAATGTGGGGCAAAGTGTCCCAAAAAAAATCGCCAGTGTTACGTATGTCTTATGTATGTGATTTCACTCTGATCCCGTTTCAAACACGACGTGAAATATCACCAAAACCAATACTTAGCTTCTGTTTCCTGTCTCTCCAGTTGCATTTTGCGAGCCAGCAGCAGGAACCACAAATGCAAGAAAGCTTTGCACTTCGCTGCGCGCAAAGCTCAGAGGAAGATAAAAAAAAACACACAAACCCAATCGATGTCAGTGGAGAGGACGTGTTGAACCTCATTCCTTCTTTTCGGTTTCCACTCTCTTTTCACTAACACTACCGTTCACTTGGTAAAAATCAAAACGTGCACGAATGGCGAACTATATCTTCTGTGCCAATTTACACTGCATAATCACTTCCATTTTTGATCTTCTAATTTTCACTCCACTCTAACTAATTTGTATCTTACACACGCGACACCCGATATACTTGAAAATTTACAACCTTGCATGACCTCTAGTGCGAAAATACACGTGAATTTTATTAGAAATTTACGGACCGATTCAATGTACGTTTGTTTTATTGGCCATGTTGCCAGTCCTCCTCTGCACTTGAACACTTCTCTTTATATAAAAAACTCTGCACTAAATGGCACAAAATGGAAAATTAACGATTCAAACAATCAGCCAGTTGCCTTTTTGTTTTGTGTTAGGATGAGAAAAAAGAAAAAAAAATGGACTGCTCGAAAAATATTACACGTTTGTTTGTTTGACCATATAAATGGGTGAATTTCACTCGTAAACTAGTTGTAATGAAAATATCGATAGTTCTGATCACCAGTTGAAACATGGTCGCTATGATCGCTACGAGTTAGTAGTTTTGACAAGGCAAATTGTTACTGCTTTGCTCACTTCCATGGTGTTTTTAACTATAAATTATTTCAAGGCGACAATTATCACGGTAATAGCTACAATATTTGGTTATTGTTAAATTGACCATGGAGAAATGGTTAATAATAACATTTTTTTTCTCTGTGTAGGTTCAATAAGAACAATTTTCTGCAGCTTGCGGTAGCGTAGATAATTTTACAACTAATTGCTGCAAATAGTTGGACATGAGCGAAAAATTATGTGATTCAGGCACACTAACTCAAAAATAAATGTTAAAATACACTCAGTAAACTTTGAGGCTTAGCTGAAGTCAAAAGAGGTTAATAATGTTTGTCAATGCCATTTATTGACAACTGAATATTGTTTTTTCAACATGGCAAATTTTTGATTTAGTTTTGAATGGTTTACTGTAATATTTAAAATCAACATGAGGTGATTTATTTGCACTTAAATATGATAATTTTCTTCGCCATACTGCTAGCCACACACGCTATATAACAAGCTACGCACGCTGTATAGCAAGCCACACACTCTATAGACATGGACACGCAGCCACGCACGCTATATATCAAGCCACGCACACACTTAATTTATCTCGGCAAACTTCCCAACAGCTGATGAAGCTCGGCGAAATTTCTAACAAATGTCAGCAATATATTTCGACGAACATTCAGCAAATATATCGATCTACCGTAAACCAGTAGGTATTAAATTTCGTTTGCCGAAGTTCTTGGAAATTCTGCCGAAAACTTGTAGAACATTTCGCTGAATTTATCAGCTGTTGAGTTCTCGGCAATAAAATCTAAGTGTGCACGCTATACGTTTCGACAAGGTTCAACAATTTTCAATAGTACAATAGTTCGAACAGTCAGATCACGATTTCCTGCATTTGAACGGGTGCTTAGATGTTTTTCTGATCGATTGCTGCAAAAATGACGGAAATCGGTTGGAAAATTACTGAGTTTCAAACGTTTGAAATTGGAATATTTTCGTGACACTCTCGATGTTTTCGGTTTTCGAAATTGGATCCCTGTATTGAAGTTAGACCCCTGTATATGTTGCCGTAAGACGTATTCTACGTCAAAAAATATAATACCATTTCTGTTTAATCGAATTGTTGACCCCTTAGGGTGAAACAGTTTTCAGAAAAGTTGAAATTTTAGCAATTCTTGATGTATTATTTGAGCTGTATCTCTAAAATTCGTTATGTAAAGTACTATAAGTAGCACTTTTTTTGTAAAGAGGAATGATAGGGCTTTCATTTGAATGTATCAAAATTTAGGCCGCCATCTTGGATTATGTCAGAAAAATGCAATTTCTGTTTAATCGAATTGTTGACCCCTTAGGGTGAAACAGTTTTCAGAAAAGTTGAAATTTTAGCAATTCTTGATGTATTATTTGAGCTGTATCTCTAAAATTCGTTATGTAAAGTACTATAAGTAGCACTTTTTTTGTAAAGAGGAATGATAGGGCTTTCATTTGAATGTATCAAAATTTAGGCCGCCATCTTGGATTATGTCAGAAAAATGCAATTTTGACCGTGTTCGCAACTACCGATTTTTGATCTGAGCATTGGAAAGCTGAGGAAAAATGCTATAAGATGCAAGAAAAAAAATTAGGTGAGCATCAGTTTTAACCCATCAATTGAACCTATTTTCCAAGCTGAGTTTTAAAATATTCAACGTACTCCGCGCGATCAACGTAGTAACCTGTCTACTAAGACCAAGTGGATGCAAATGTTATAACCCTACTAGCACAGACTAACAGACGTAACACTGGAACCTTACTCCATCGCCACAAAAAACGTTCATTTCAAATTTTCAATCGAATAACAGTCATAGCGCGAAAACGTCGTCTGGGGCGCTGTCATGCAATCTCATACATATTTTGTAGTTCCTCATTTTCAAATAAACAACAAATTGTCCTTTTCAGGATGAAATAAAAACTTGATTCAAGAGTTAATATTTTCTAATGAGTTAATTCACATTTTTAATTTTTACAAGTTATAAATTTTACTTCATCTCCGTGTCTCAAAACGTACTGAATTATATTTTCCTTCAGTCATGAGCACGACATCCGAAAAAATTTCATCTCAAAATTTAAAAATTTTCAAGCTTCAACCATGACAAGCAACTTACTATGTTATTGAAAATGGTCAATCCTTGTTGAAGCACAAAATTCGATTGATCTAATTAGTCAACGTTTATTTACTAGAAAAAATGACTGACACGCAAGCAGCCGGGTTATCTTTCTTGTAAAAGTATTCTACTTCAATCTTGCGGTCGTGGCTTTGCACACAACCCTCCTGTTATTTTAGTTCAAAAATCTGTATATGTGTCATCCCTGTTAGCGATGCAAAAATCTAAATTAGCTTCGGACAAAGCACACCACCGCCGCGACGCGAGCTACGCAACATAAAGTGCTAGCCGCGTTGGCAGATGTAACTACACTACTCATGTCCAAAAGCGTTGCTTTTGATTTCCATGGATGCTTTGAGAGATGAATGACGAATTAATCAAACAGTTTCAATACCTTACTTTTCCATAATCGCTAAACATTAACAAAAAATTTGACAAGTTAAAAAGCGTAAATTTTCGCTTGCGAAATCTGTCGTGAAAACCCGTTTGTGGAATACGCAGGTATTTCACCAGCCTGCAGTTTACAGTTTAAGTGGAGCGAAATTCACGAGTTTACACTCCGAGCGAAGTGAAAATTGGCTGCAACTGACAGAATATAAACGCACGCAAGTTTTCGCTTGCAGCTGCTTTTTTCACTAGCTTTTGCATGCGTGAAAAAAGTAAACTCAAGTGAAAAAGATGAGATCCACAACCTTCGATTTCGCTGGATCGAATTTGTTTACCAAGCGAAGTGAAATTTTTGCAGGTTGCATTTTGCACGAGCTTAAAAAAATGAACATTTTGTATGAGATTTTCACTTCGCTTGGAACTCTAAATAGGGCTTTAGTAGATACTTTAAAAATTCAACACACGTAAACTGTTTCAACTTAAGCCCTGTTTAGAGTTCCAAGCGAAGTGAAAATCTCATACAAAATGTTCATTTTTTCACGCTCGATAACAGTCAGAGAACTGGAATTTCCCTTGGTAATTATTTAATTCATTTTAACCGAAATGAGGTTAACAACTTAATATTTTTGAAAAAGCACATGCATTGTATAATGTGCGTGTGAAGTGGGAAATTTATAGGAAGTATGGCGGAGGTGAAAAGCATATCACCCAATGCCGTACTTGCCAACGTTATGGCCATGGTTCCAAATTCTGTAACATGGACCAAAAATGTCTTAATTGTGGAGACTCTTCTCACAAAAAGGACACATGTCCTGTGAAAGAGAGTAAAAATTTTCGCTGTGCGAATTGTAACGGCAACCATATGTCAAATTTTTATCAATGCCCAGTCCGTTTAGCAATTGTTAAGGCAAGGCAAGGTAAACAAAATTCAATTTCTCAATTAAAACCAACTTCAAAACAAAATTCTCCAAGCGTACCAGTGACGCATAGTTTACCTACTCCTTTGCATACCCGTTTAACTTATGCACAGGTTACAGGTAGTTCGAACATTATACCGCCTAGTGTTGGTAGTTCGAAAATGACCGTTAATATGGATAAGCAAAACACGCTAGAAAATAATTGTACACCTATTACCCCAGTTAATATTGCTACCGAAAATATTTTTTCTAATGTCAACTGCCTGGGGCCTATTACGGCACGTAAATTTTCTTTTTTGCAACAGGCAATGTACGATCATATGAACGCCATGTTGCAGGCAAAATCAATGTTTGAAGCCATTCAAATAGGCACAAATTTTACTATTAAAATTGTTTCTAATTTAAAATTTAGCAATGATTTTAAATAAAACAATTAAAATATTGAATTCGAATGCTCGCTCATTGAAGGCCAATGAGAATGAGCTTTTTAATTTTTTAACAGTAAATAATGTGCATATTGCAATTATTACTGAAACATTTTTGAAACCTAACATAAAATTAAAATATGATCCAAATTACGTGGTTCATAGATATGATAGGATTCAGGGTTCCGGCGGTGGAGTTGAAATTGTTATTCATCGCCGAATCAAACATTGTGCTCTTCCCCATCTTGAGACGAAAGTTATTGAAACTTTGGGAATTGAAGTTCAAACTGAACTTGGGATCTCATTTATTGCCGCAGCATATTTACCATTTCAATGCACACGCGAGCACAAAAATTATTTTAAAGGTGATTTACAAAAACTCACCAGAAATCGTTCGAAATTTTTTATAATCGGCGATTTTAACGCTAAACATCGTTCACGGAATAATTCTCAAAGTAATTCCAATGGCAAAATTTTATTCAATGATAGTTCTTTAGGAAACTATTCTATTTTGTCTCCGAATATTCCTACATGCTTTTCTTCTGTAAGAAACCCTTCAACAATTGATTTGGTGCTAACAGATCAAAGTCATGTATGTAGTGATTTGATCACACGTGCTGACTTTGATTCTGACCATCTTCCAATAACTTTTTCTTTATCACATGAATCAGTTTTAAACCCTATGAGCTTTGTTTTTAATTATAACAAGGCTAATTGGGAAAGATACAAAACTCATATTGAGAGAAATTTCAATAATGAGCTTGATTTGCAAAACGAAGTGAATATTGATTCCGTTTTGGAAGCATTAAAATGTGCAATTGTTGATGCCAGGAATTATTCTGTTCCAAAGGCTCAAGTGAAATTTGATTCACCAATAATTGACGAAAATCTTCAACTTCTAATTCGTTTGAAAAATGTCCGCAGACGTCAACATCAACGTTCTCGTGACCCTGTTTTTAAAACTATTTAAAAAGATTCACAGAAAGAGATTAAACATAGATTTACTCTTCTGAGAAATCAAAGTTTTGAGACTAAAGTTGAAAAATTGAAACCATATTCAAAACTTTTTTGGAAGCTGTCGAAGATTCTTAAGAAATCTTCAAAGCCTATTCCAGTTTTAAAAGATGGTGAACGTTTTCTTGTATCCAATGAACAAAAGGCTCAAAGACTTGCTCAGCAGTTTGAGAGTGTTCATAACTCAAATTTGAATTTTGTGAGTCCAATTGAAAATGAAGTCACACGTCAATTTGATTTAATTTCTTTCCAGAGTTTTTTACCTGCAGAAATAATTGAAACTAACTTGAATGAGATTAAATCAATTATAAGAAATTTCAAAAATATGAAAGCACCTGGTGACGATAGAATCTTTAATATACTAATCAAACATCTCCCTGAGAGCACAATGGAATTTTTAGTGAAAATTTTCAACTGCTGCTTCAAAATTGCATATTTTCCCAAATTATGGAAAAATGCAAAAATTACTCCAATTTTAAAACCGGATAAGAACCCAGCAGAAGTTTTAAGTTATCGACCAATCAGTTTGCTTTCTTCAATAAGTAAACTGTTTGAGAGAATAGTTCTTAACAGAATGATGTCACACATCAACGAAAATTCAATTTTTGCAAATGAACAGTTTGGATTTCGCCATGGGCATTCCACAACTCATCAATTGCTCAGAGTTACTAATATGATACGAGCTAACAAATCTGAAGGTTATTATACTGGAGCTGCTCTTTTAGACATAGAAAAAGCATCCGACAGTGTTTGGCATAAAGGTTTGATTGCGAAATTGCAAACTTTTAATTTTCCAATTTTCCTAATCAAAATTTTAAAAAATTATCTCACTGATCGAACTCTGCAGGTTGTCTATCAGAATTCAAAATCTGATAGATTTCCTGCCAGAGCAGGTGTACCTCAAGGTTCAGTCTTGGGTCCAGTCCTGTACAACATATTCACTTCAGATCTTCCTGATTTGCCTCCAGGATGCACAAAGTCATTGTTCTGCGATGACACAAGCATTTCCGTAAAAGGAAAAAGCCTTCGTGTCATATGCAGTCGATTGCAGAAAAGTTTAGATATTTTTTGTTCCTACTTGCAAAAGTGGAAAATCCCTCCCAATGCTTCTAAAACTCAAATGATAATTTTTCCGCATAAGCCTAGGGCTTCTTTCCTGAAGCCAAACAATAATCACGTTGTCAAGATGAATGGGGTTATTTTAAGTTGGTCTGACAAGGTTAAGTACTTGGGACTAATTTAAGATAAAAAACTTATTTTCAAAGAGCACATTGAGAGTATACAAGCCAAGTGCATCAAATATACGAGATGTTTATATCCTCTCATTAACAGGAATTCTAAACTTTGTTTAAAGAACAAACTTTTGATTTACAAACAAATTTTTAGACCAGCAATGCTTTATGCTGTACCGATGTGGTCAAGTTGCTGTTCAACAAGGAAGAAAACGCTCCAAAGGATTCAGAATAAAATTCTAAAAAGGATTTTGAAGCGTCCTCCTTGGTTTGGTACACTCGAATTACATAGACTTACTGGTGTTGAACCATTAGAAGCTATGTCAAATAAAATTATTAACAATTTTCGACAAAAATCGTTGCAATCCTCAATTGCTACGATAAGCTCTCTTTATAGCCAATAAGTTAGCAATTAAGTTAGTTGTAAGTTTACTTCCCCTTTTCTGACAAGTAGGTTTAAATCCCTACGAATGATAAGTCCTAATTGCGAAAGCAAACAAATCCTAACAATTAAAATTACAAATTTCTAACAGTGTTGAGAAGTCACCATTTGTGATTGGACACACATACTCATTATTTACTAATATTTATCATAAATACTTAAGCTACTAACAAATCCCCCCCTTAAAAAAAACAGCTGGCATTCTTCTCACTAAGATAACACCCTGTTCGTATTGCATGTGTTCCATTTTATTTGTAGTTTTTCTCTCCTTTATTAGGAGTGCACTTTACACTTTTCACACTTCTAATTAACTGTTTATTATATTTTATCGCTGAAATATCCTAGAATTATTGGGAATCGACTAATACTGTAAACTCTACCGATTTTTGGTATTCCATATTGATCATCTCTGACACTACGTCAGGGGTGTTCAATCCTCGAGTCAATTCACCTCACATTCTACGTATGAAACTTCATTTTTATATATTATTTTGTATCTATTACTAGTATGTTCCTAACATCAATACAACCGGTGAATAAGTGATTCGTAAAACCACCTCTCCTCGAAATGGGATTCATTAGATCATTTACTCATAAAGATAAGTAGATAAATAAACAAAAAGTGATAAAAATAAATAAGTAAATAGATAAATTAATAAGTAAATAAATAAATAAATAAATAAATTTAAAAAAACAATCAATAAATAAATAACTAGATAAATAAATGGATAGATAGATAATGGTGGTTTGGTCCACGTATGGGGTACATTCTTCAAAACTAGTATTTTTTAAAAAAATTCGTTAATACTAGAAAGAATCCTCCCACATAAGAGATAGCCAAGAGCCGTTATAATAGGAAAGTGGAAATTTGAAGATGGCCGACTCTCTTTATCTTTCACTCCCATCCGCCACCCGGGAGTACGCGCCCTATAGGCTAGCCACCAAGCCCAGGGAGTAAATTTAGTTAAAACAGCTGGATTTTATAAGAAAATAAAAGATGAAACAAGCTTTCAAGGATACATGTTCATTGTAAGTTGACAAGAATAGTTCACTTCGATTGGTTTTTAATAAATAGTAGAACAAAAAACTTACTATAATTTTCAACTTTGCATTTTTATTTCCGAGTCTAATTTTGTGACATTGGACCAGCAAGGCAACTAGTGAACCTATATATTAGAGAAATGACAAGACACTCACCGTTAAGGCAACTGTCAACATCAAAACGGATAACGGCAATGTTAAATTATACCGCTCGCCCGTTTTGATGTTGACAGTTGCCTTAACGGCGAGTGTCTCGGCGTCTCTCTGGTGTATAGGCTGACTAAAGGCAACAGACGACCGACAAACGCAAACATGAATACAAAATTCTCTTTTCACTTAATATCAAGTACTTACCCAAAACCTCGTTTAAACTTTGTAAATCCTCTGAATCTTTTAAATAACTGCACTTGAACACTTCTCTTGCTTGAGCTTGAGCTTGATTGATCACCACCGGTTGACACTTCGTTACTGATTAGGATCGATTGGAGTTGTAAATCGAATTTAGTGATTCCTGCTTGGGATTTAGCTTTTCGATGTGCATCTCCAATAACCCCTGCATGCTGATCAGTACCGACGCCTGCCGGTCCAGAACGTAGATCAAAGGAAGGAAGGAAAGGGGTGTTAGTTCGATACTTGTTGTTACTAGAGGCCGGATATACTCCTGCACACTCCACAAGCACCACGGGTATAGGAATTTTGTGTTAGTTGTTTGTCGCGTTTCTTCTCTACATACGATAAAACTCTTGGCGGTATTTATGGGCCCTCGTCCACTAAGATATTTTTCGCGAACCTATCTTCTATGTATCTAAGACGTTTTGTTTCATTGATTTTAGGAGTACGACGGGAATAACGAGCTTTGTACTAATAGAGGAACTGACCGACCCTTCCAATTTTGAACCCGACGTGCACGCACTTTCCCGAGGTTAGTGGTGCGATCTTCGATATATGAACTCACGAAAACGCGCCAGGTGCCAACATGTTTGAAACCTCATCATATTTGCAGTGACGGGATACAAGCGAATCGTGGAGGTTAAGTAATTTCGATTACCTTACGTATCGTACGACTCTACGCGTTTCTGCTCATGAACACCTTAATTTACCCATTCACGAATCAATTTCGTAAGACGTTAAACTTTATTCGGAAACTGTAAGCCGACCGCAATTTTAGAGGATATAGGATCTACAACGCGTTTTTCTCCTGTAATATAATTTGGAATGAGCTAAGTATCCTAATGAATCCAAAAACTGGCAAATTTACATGCATCCAAAGCCCTTAAAATTCAAAAACAAAAAATTGCATCCAACAAGATTTAAACATTATTGAATAAAAAAAAAAATTCAAGTGTATCAACATTTGTCCAAAAGCTAGGAAAATCATAAAAATAATAGGGTTAAATATGGTTAAATGACCGTAACCGATCAGAACTCTTCATGACAGACGAAGCACTTAGATATTTGTCGCGTGTGAATGATAGATGATCAAACTCTATTGTAAAACTATCAATTCGATCTTGTGAAAGTTAGCGTGTTCAAAGATTTATAGTAGCATATGAATATAGTAAAACCTACGACACGCTGAACCGCATCCGAGCCAATCTCCGCTTTTCAACCACATCAAGAAGTTCAATTTACTACCCCATGAAAACCAAAAAAATCTGTATTATTTCCAGAAAATCTGCAATCTGCATGCAGATATCTGTATGAAAAATACGCAAGAAATCTGTATAAAAGCAGACAAATCTATATATGTGGCATCACTGGTCACAACTGAAATGATCTGCTATAATTTAGAACCAAACTGCATCGCCCGAAGGCAAACAAAGCCACCAATAGCTGTCAAACGCAAGTGCGCGACGTCACCGTGCGATGGTCTATTTGCTGAACACACATTCTCATGTCAGCCTACTGCAACTTGCAAGTTGATGCAACGTAAAAAAAAATCATGAACACATGAACGCGCTACCCAACACACACAGCAAGTGATCGAGAGAGAAAGAATCAGAAAATCGGCATCTTCGAAGGTGCCTCTGCGGTCGTAAGCAGCACAAAAGGCAGAAAAAAAACAAATTCTCTCTCGCTCACATGCCGTTCAAATCGAATGGAAGAAAAGCTGTGTGCGTTAACATAGGTAGTCACAATTTCACTCTGATCCCGTTTCAAACACGACGTGAAATATCACCAAAACCAATACTTAGCTTCTGTTTCCTGTCTCTCCAGTTGCATTTTGCGAGCCAGCAGCAGGAACCACAAATGCAAGAAAGCTTTGCACTTCGCTGCGCGCAAAGCTCAGCGGAAGATAAAAAAAAACACACAAACCCAATCGATGTCAGTGGAGAGGACGTGTTGAACCTCATTCCTTCTTTTCGGTTTCCACTCTCTTTTCACTAACACTACCGTTCACTTGGTAAAAATCAAAACGTACACGAATGGCGAACTATATCTTCTGTGCCAATTTACACTGCATAATCACTTCCATTTTTGATCTTCTAATTTTCACTCCACTCTAACTAATTTGTATCTTACACACGCGACACCCGATATACTTGAAAATTTACAACCTTTCATGACCTCTAGTGCGAAAATACACGTGAATTTTATTAGAAATTTACGGACCGATTCAATGTACGTTTGTTTTATTGGCCATGTTGCCAGTCCTCCTCTGCACTTGAACACTTCTCTTTATATAAAAAACTCTGCACTAAATGGCACAAAATGGAAAATTAACGATTCAAACAATCAGCCAGTTGCCTTTTTGTTTTGTGTTAGGATGAGAAAAAAGAAAAAAAAATGGACTGCTCGAAAAATATTACACGTTTGTTTGTTTGACCATATAAATGGGTGAATTTCACTCGTAAACTAGTTGTAATGAAAATATCAATAGTTCTGATCACCAGTTGAAACATGGTCGCTATGATCGCTACGAGTTAGTAGTTTTGACAAGGCAAATTGTTACTGCTTTGCTCACTTCCATGGTGTTTTTAACTATAAATTATTTCAAGGCGACAATTATCACGGTAATAGCTACAATATTTGGTTATTGTTAAATTGACCATGGAGAAATGGTTAATAATAACATTTTTTTTCTCTGTGTAGGTTCAATAAGAACAATTTTCTGCAGCTTGCGGTAGCGTAGATAATTTTACAACTAATTGCTGCAAATAGTTGGACATGAGCGAAAAATTATGTGATTCAGGCACACTAACTCAAAAATAAATGTTAAAATACACTCAGTAAACTTTGAGGCTTAGCTGAAGTCAAAAGAGGTTAATAATGTTTGTCAATGCCATTTATTGACAACTGAATATTGTTTTTTCAACATGGCAAATTTTTGATTTAGTTTTGAATGGTTTACTGTAATATTTAAAATCAACATGAGGTGATTTATTTGCACTTAAATATGATAATTTTCTTCGCCATACTGCTAGCCACACACGCTATATAACAAGCTACGCACGCTGTATAGCAAGCCACACACTCTATAGACATGGACACGCAGCCACGCACGCTATATATCAAGCCACGCACACACTTAATTTATCTCGGCAAACTTCCCAACAGCTGATGAAGCTCGGCGAAATTTCTAACAAATGTCAGCAATATATTTCGACGAACATTCAGCAAATATATCGATCTACCGTAAACCAGAAGGTATTAAATTTCGTTTGCCGAAGTTCTTGAAAATTCTGCCGAAAACTTGTAGAACATTTCGCTGAATTTATCAGCTGTTGAGTTCTCGGCAATAAAATCTAAGTGTGCACGCTATACGTTTCGACAAGGTTCAACAATTTTCAATAGTACAATAGTTCGAACAGTCAGATCACGATTTCCTGCATTTGAACGGGTGCTTAGATGTTTTTCTGATCGATTGCTGCAAAAATGACGGAAATCGGTTGGAAAATTACTGAGTTTCAAACGTTTGAAATTGGAATATTTTCGTGACACTCTCGATGTTTTCGGTTTTCGAAATTGGATCCCTGTATTGAAGTTAGACCCCTGTATATGTTGCCGTAAGACGTATTCTACGTCAAAAAATATAATACCATTTCTGTTTAATCGAATTGTTGACCCCTTAGGGTGAAACAGTTTTCAGAAAAGTTGAAATTTTAGCAATTCTTGATGTATTATTTGAGCTGTATCTCTAAAATTCGTTATGTAAAGTACTATAAGTAGCACTTTTTTTGTAAAGAGGAATGATAGGGCTTTCATTTGATTGTATCAAAATTTAGGCCGCCATCTTGGATTATGTCAGAAAAATGCAATTTTGACCGTGTTCGCAACTACCGATTTTTGATCTGAGACCAGCATTGGAAAGCTGAGGAAAAATGCTATAAGATGCAAGAAAAAAAATTAGGTGAGCATCAGTTTTAACCCATCAATTGAACCTATTTTCCAAGCTGAGTTTTAAAATATTCAACGTACTCCGCGCGATCAACGTAGTAACCTGTCTACTAAGACCAAGTGGATGCAAATGTTATAACCCTACTAGCACAGACTAACAGACGTAACACTGGAACCTTACTCCATCGCCACAAAAAACGTTCATTTCAAATTTTCAATCGAATAACAGTCATAGCGCGAAAACGTCGTCTGGGGCGCTGTCATGCAATCTCATACATATTTTGTAGTTCCTCATTTGACACATGCAGTAACGCTGGCGCTGATGTCTAAATACATGACTCAGCGCGATCACGACAGCAGACAGCGACAGCGTTGTATTTTCTACGTGACGATTGCGTTATCGAATTCAGCCAATCAGCAGCCGGTTCAAATTGGTTGAATGTAACGGTGACCAGCTGTCACGTCTTGTCTTAGCTTTACGTTAGTAACACTAGCACCATCTGCTGTCGTGTTCGCGCTGCGTCATGTATTTCGACATCAGCGCCAGCGTTACTGCATGTGTCAAATGGGGAACTACAAAATATGTATGAGATTGCATGACAGCGCCCCAGACGACGTTTTCGCGCGATGGCTGTTATTCGATTGAAATTTTGAAATGAACGTTTTTTGCGGCGATGGAGCTAGGTTCCAGTGTTACGTCTGTTAGTCTGTGATAGAAGTATGCTTTATTGAACATAAAATAATAAATAAGAATTGAGTATTATTCGCCTATATATTGCAATTTTAATTTGTTTTATTTTCATTGACCTGCAGAAGTTGTTAAAAATAATCATTCTGGCATCAACGGTATGGAACGTTCAAAAACATTTCGACGGGGATGACGGCCGTTACGAAAAGAAAAATAAGAAGCCAGCTGTCGCGTCTTGTCTTAGACGTGAAGTACTGGAATCATCCAAACGATGATTTTATTGAAAATTTGTTCGACGTGTTATTGCGACTTTTACGCCAAATTGGACTACCCCGAAATACACGATTATTACAGTCGAATCTCGCACACGATTTCGCAGTTCGGGTGATAGGTATCGATACTAGCGATATCGAAACGCTGGACAGAAATATTTTATTATATAGACAAAAATACTCTATCATGACTGCTACCTTGGTAGGTTAATATGAAATCACTCCAGCAATGGTCAGTGCTTGATACCTATATATATTAATCTAGTATACTTGAAACCGTGAGGTCTAGTATCGATACAATGACAGTTGAGAATGTCGATACTCAGTATCACCCAATCAATCACGTAACACTTAGTTTTGTTTTGATAATTCAGCCTAATTTTCAACTAAAGCTACTCAAAAATATATACTTAATGTTGCAAATGAACAACAAAACCAACAATGAACTCAAAAAAACTGCCACTGCGCTACTGAGGTGTCAATTTGATAGAGCGAAATAAGAAGTTGGGCAATGTATGATTATCACAGAAGTCTAAATAGTCATGCAAGGGACAATATGTCTGTGGAGCTAGGTTCCGTACGGCTTGGATTCGAGAAGGAGAGGAAGGAGCAGGAGAGTTTTCACTCCGCGTTTTTATTGTTGGTAACAGATATGCGGGTGGAATATTTAAGAAACGGTTTACATGAATAAACAGATTTAAAACAGAAGTGGTTGAATATTTAAAATCGCTTTAATGATTATAGTATTTAAAAGCATTTCGGTTTCCATGGTTGTGTATGACCTCGACAGACATCGACAACTGCTACGAAATTGTGAGGTTTTTAAATAGTTTCTTCAATTAGATTCTAAAGCATTCCGAAAATCTGGTAAAAAATACTAAATTACATGGTTAAACCACAGACTAACAGACGTAACACTGGAACCTAGCTCCATCGCCACAAAAAACGACCATTTCAAATTTCCAATCGAATAACAGTCATCACGCGATAATGCCGTCTGGGGCGCTGTCATGCAATCTCATACTAATTTTGTGGTTCCCCATTTGACACATGCAGTAACGCTGGCGCTGATGTTGATATACATGACGCAGCGCGAACACGACAGCAGATGATGCTAGTGTTACTAACGTAAAGTACTGGAGCATCCGAACGATGATTTTATTGGAAAGTTGTTCGAAGTGTTATGTCTGTTAGTCTGTGGTTAAACTAAACACAGTGCGTTCCTTATTACTATAAGCTATTTTTCATTTTAAATATATTACTAATTAAATCTTGCAATGATAGATCAAAATGGATGGTTAAAATTACTGCAGGGCAGTCAAAACTATAGTCACTGTATACTTTACTAGTCTGGCGGACTGGATTTCGGGAACCAGTGTGAACTGTCAAAACGGGAACCAGTCGATAGTACGTCGATTTTCGCATTTGAAGTATTGTAATCGTGCCGTAAAAAGATACAGAATAAATTAGACTCAATAATTGGACTTTTTGTGACAATTGCTATTTTTTTGAGAATAGTTATTGTGATGAATTAATGATATCACAATAGATCATTGCACGATGACGTCACAAAACAAGAAGAAAAAAGAGATTTGACAGTTGTCGCGGGTTTGTTTACATAGAAAAATTTTCGGCTCGAATAGAAAAGCGGAAGTTTCTTGTTAAAAATTGCGTTTCTAAAATAAGCCAAAAGATCACAGTAACGAGTTCGCATAGGCGGAGCGTTTTCCCATCTTTTTCGTACTCGTATCATTCATTTTCACTCCGATCAATAATAAGTGAATAGAACACCTTGTAAACAAACCCGTGGGAAGTGTCAGAAAAGTGAGGTTATTTTTCGTGTGCAATGATCTATAATGTTAAATTAATACATGTGAGAAAATCACAAGGAATATTTTCTTTCGTCGCATCAATAACGTGTTCTTTTTATAATTAATTGTTTATTGATAACATTATACTGCCATAGGTTTGCTGTCCTGTCGCTTTTCACGCTGTACTATTGTACGGGAAATGCGCAATCGAAACAAAATGATTTTTGAAGTAGAATACTTCTCTCAGGAAGTTCGGCTACATAGGGACGTGAAATGAAAATCTAAAACCGAAAAAAGTGAAAAATATGTCCAATTTCAAATGCTAATAAATCGGTTAGTATTCGATGGATTTCCTTCGTTCTTGCAGCAATATATTGGAAAATCTTATAAGATTATTCCCAAAAGAAGGTAATTGTAATTTTATTATTCACACTATTGTACTATTGAAAATAGTCAAGCCTTGTCGAAACGAAAAATTCGACCTCTGATTGGTCGTTATATGATTGCTTCCCAAGCACGGTCGACAGAATCATATACCTTGCAATTTAAAACATACCATTTGGCCTATATAAGAGCCTGTTTCAGCCGAAGCCGCTCATAATAGTTCTAGACAGCGACAACAACAGTCGTCCTCCCTTAGCAGCAGCACTAGCAGTGCAGTGGATACCAGCGATGGCGGAAAGCGGCCACAGCTGTGGCGTAGCAATGGATAGCGCACTAGTTGCGGATTCCAGCAACGATAGCAGCTGGGCCAGCTGATGCAGGAACAGTGGATACCAATGGCAGCGTATAGCGGCCACAACTGTGG
Organism: Wyeomyia smithii; assembly: GCF_029784165.1. Lineage (NCBI taxonomy): Eukaryota > Metazoa > Arthropoda > Insecta > Diptera > Culicidae > Wyeomyia > Wyeomyia smithii. Next base: position 83,018,740 of record NC_073694.1, read on the forward strand.
CATGGCTATGGATAGCGAACTAGTTGCAGCGGATCTCAGCATCAATAGCGGCTGATGCAGTGAGGCACTTTAGTGAAATGCAGTCTCTGTGCGATAGTGGGCACTAGTAAATGCATTCAATGAAAAGTTGACTCATTTTAACAACACGTGAGCCGTCTAGTTTTGAGTGTTATATCAGTATTTCATTGTTTACTTTATCACAAGGAATACTTTATTCGCCCTGTCAGTGATAACGCAAAGATGTGATCGGCATCTTATCCGATACTAAAATAAACAACAAATTGTCCTTTTCAGGATGAAATAAAAACTTGATTCAAGAGTTAATATTTTCTAATGAGTTAATTCACATTTTTAATTTTTACAAGTTATAAATTTTACTTCATCTCCGTGTCTCAAAACGTACTGAATTATATTTTCCTTCAGTCATGAGCACGACATCCGAAAAAATTTCATCTCAAAATTTAAAAATTTTCAAGCTTCAACCATGACAAGCAACTTACTATGTTATTGAAAATGGTCAATCCTTGTTGAAGCGCAAAATTCGATTGATCCAATTAGTCAACGTTTATTTACTAGAAAAAATGACTGACACGCAAGCAGCCGGGTTATCTTTCTTGTAAAAGTATTCTACTTCAATCTTGCGGTCGTGGCTTTGCACACAACCCTCCTGTTATTTTTTATAATTTTCTCTTTCAACGAATAAATGAATTATCAGGTAACTCAAAATTTTAGCAATTTTCCTCTAATCTCCGCATTCTTTGGAAACCGGAGTAAACTTATTTGTTTCTTTGTCCTTCGCCAATTGCTGTTACATTTGTTATAAACGCACTTCATTTTCACATCAAATGTTTACTTTCAAAGAAGTCATATGCAACATGAATTATATCCAGTGGCGTCAGGATTTTAACGTGAAAAAGTGGGTTGCCAGTTGCATGGTTCCCCACTCCGCCAGACAAGTAAAATACAGTGACTATAGTCAAAACTACTGCTTGGTGCATTTGCATATTTTAGTAAAACTGACTACAACTATGTTCATCGTGAACTCGTCACTTTGTTCAAACTACTTGGCAATGCATTTTGCAACACTGTAGTATAAATAACTAGTGCCATGGTCATCATGCATGCCGTTTATTTTAACCCTTAGAATAGCACTTTTAACTGCAACTTTTCTTCGCGCGTAGTAACCTGTCTACTGACACCAAGTGGATGCACATGTTTTAACCCTACTAGCTCCATAAATCATAATCGATTGATGCTATAACTAGTACGGCACTATTGGTTTTTTTGAGTTTAGTGAGAATAATGAATACAACACTAGCATCAAATATATTAAATACCAATATAGTTCACTAACGTGAAATTATGAAGACAAATTGAAAATGACAGAAGCGTTAGTCACCTTTTCGACCGCTAGGTGCGCCACTTCCGATTTTGTTCTACACGACATGCGAAAAAGAGTAACTTTTGACAATAATATTACCCTAATGGGTACACTGAAAAAAATGCACATTTTATTGTGAAGTGGACTCGGCCGAATATTTTATAATAATAAAGTTCGCCTATGTATGAGGCAATCCATAAGTGGTGTTCCACGGTTTGTACGTTTGTCGACCTCCGACAATATTTTGAGTTGTAAAATGGCGAGTTCCGGTGACTGGAAAACTGCCGAAAATGACCAAATACCACCTAATATGGGTGTTTTTTAACCAGAATGCCGCTCAGAGGCCAGAAATTGTCTCCAAATGCCAGTTTGAAATCCAAGATGGCGACTTCCGGTTTCTGAGAAACAGCGAGATATGACCAAACACCACCCAATATGGGTATTTCCGAAATCGTGATGATGCACTGAAACCACAAATCGACCTCAGACAACATTTTGAGTCGTAAAATGGCGACTTTTGGTGACTGGAAAACCGCCGAAAATGACCCAAAAACAACCAAATATGGGTATTTCTTTAATCAGAATGATGCTCAGAGGCCAGAAATTGTCTCCAAATGCCATTTTGAAATCCAATATGGCGACTTCCGGTTTCTAAACAACAGTGGCAAAAGACCAAATAACACTCATTATGGGTATTCCCGGGATTGTTATGATGCACTGAAGCTACAAATCGACCTCAGTTAACATTAAGAATTGTAAAATGACGACTTCCGGTGAATGGGAAACTGCCGAAAATGACCAAATACCACCCAATATGGGTATTTCTTGGTATTTTCTGTGGTCCCCGTGGCTCTGTGGTTAGCGATGTCGGTCGGCTAGCTCTCCCACACGGTTGTGATATCGGGTTCGATTCCCGATCGTGTCGAGGATCTTTTCGAGCTAGAAATTTTCTCGACTCAGCACTGGGGCACGGTGTATCGTTGTACTTATCCTACACATACAAAATGAACCCAAAACAATATCGATAACGAATTCTCTCAACTAATCTAGTTAATCGAGACCGCTATTAGCCCCAAGGCTAAGCGTGCGATATTGTTGTATGGGTATTTCTTCAACCGGCCGATTTCCATCCAATATGAGACGCTTCGATACCAGAATGATACACAGGAGCTAGAATCGACCACATACACCATTTTGAATTCTAAGATGGTGGCTTCCGGTTTCTGTAAAACAGCCGAAAATGACTAAATAATACCTATTTTTGGTGTTTCTTAAACCAGAATGACGCTCAGGGGCCAGAAATTGTCTCCAAATGCCATTTTAAAATCCAGGGTGGTGACTTCCGGTTTCTGTAAAATAGCCGAAAGGGACCAAATACCACCCAATATGAGTGTTTCTTTAACCAGAATGATGCATGGAGCTAAAAATTGACCTCAGACACCATTTTGAATTGTGAGATAGCAACTTCTGGGAAACAGCCGAATACTACTGCATATGAACATTTCCGTAATCGAAATAATGTATAGAAACCAAGCATTGACCCTGGACACCATCTTGAATTCGAAGAAGACCACTTTCAGTTTCTGTAAAACAACGAAAATAACTGAATACCACCCAATATGAGTGTTTTCGGAATAGAGGTGATGTACTAAAGGCAAAAGTCGAGGATGTTGTCATTCCGATAAAACCAATAATTTCAAACGATATAAACAAATCGCAAGAAATCAATGAATTTGGAATGTTGAAAATTATTAAATTAAACACAAAAATAGGCGGGATGAAGTTTGCCAGGTCAGATAGTAAATACATAAATATGCTGGTTAAAAAAGTGATGAATACGAAGATTAGAACTCGAGAGCAAAAAGTTCGGAGGGATAAAAAAACAAAAAAAAATACATTCAAAACGAAGGAAACTAAACATTAAATAATAGTTTTTGCATATAAATAGATATTCAATATAATAGATATTCAACAAAACAAACATAATTATTGATAAACAGATGTTATCACTAATTATGTTTGTTTTGTTGAATATCTTTTATATATAATATAATAAAACTTTTAAACCAATTACAATACTTAAATTGTTAAATTGATAGAACATTCAAGTGTTATCTAAGCTAAAAGTTGCACAACAACCATATACGACTATTGACAACCATCGTGCGGTTTCTCCTTTTATCTTTTTCACGAGGTAATTGAAATATTCATTCAATTGTATACTTCGTGGCCTGATTATTGAGCTTGAGCTTGACGGCCGCACATTTCGTAGTTGCTTCCCGTGATGGATCTGAGCTAGTGAAGTTACACAGGGAACCACGTACATAGCAACTTGGGACTAGTTTACCATTTACACGTCGTGGCCTGATTATTTGAATATTTCTTCTTCGTGCCTCGATAAACTACATGTATTATATTATTAATATTTAACTCCCGGAATGGCGTTAGTTTTACATACAAACAATATACGCACGAAATCTGCAACATATTTTTTCTGTGAAAGTATGAAATTGAGTCAACTAAATCTAAAATTGAGTAAATTCAGTTTCGTGTGTGAGAATGTCACACGCTCACAGAAATTCAACGGGTCTCCTACGAAGGGCAGAAAATCAAACGGCAGAATCACGAAAGGCAGAATTGCGAAAGGCAGAATATTTCATAAGGCAGAATAACGAATGGCAGAATCAAAAAAAGCACGAATGGCAGAATCGAAAAATGGTCTATTTTCTTTTTAACAACACACACTCGCGGCCTTTGGCCGACTCTATTGTCCAAGTGTATGCTGTCCTTACTCGCTACCGCTCGTTTGGACCTAACTAAGGGAAAGAAAACCTGTTTGAATAACCCTAGAAAACCAGTAGATCAGTTGTTTGTATTCGAGAGGCCGCCGCTTCCGACGGCCGGCTCGGACCGCGGAAACCACGGCGGCTTTGTGCCGCCTCGGTTCCTTGCCCTCGATTATGCGTCTTCGCCGCATGAATTGTTTTATGTTAATTATAATCAACAAGCCGTTGAGACTAGTGTAAGTTATACCTACCATCGAAAAATTTCTCTCCGCGATGCCGTGAGACTTTTTAAGACCTGAGCCAAACCAGTTTGCGCGTTTCGGATCTAATAATTAGGCTTGATTCGCACCTCATATCAAAACTGGTCATTGCTTGTGACCAGTTATTATGTCTGGTTACCAAATAATATTAAATAATAAAAGTAGAGTAGCAGCTTTGATACCGTAACCAGGATTCGCACCAATTTGTCATCACGCACTTGGCTATCGTGAGTCAGGTTTTGCTACCTGGGATTCTGCCTTTCGTGTCCTTGAAATTTTGCCTTTTGAAATATTCTGCCTTGTGTGTACGGTCAAAGAGTTCTGCGTTTCATGATTCTGCCTTTCGTGCTTCTGCCTTTCGGGATTCTGCCTTCTGTGGTGAACCCAACTCAACAACAATGCACAGTGGTACAGTAAGGCGATTTTGTGGTTTCAGAGTAAATTTTTTTTCTAAGAACTTGTTTCTTATATTTAGTCTATTTTCTATGTGCAAATGAAAATTAGGGTGGTCCTGAAATCGACTAAATGAAGAAACTAACTTTTTATTTGCATAAATAAATGTATACATTCATCGGCACAGTTGTAGATCAACTAATTTTAAGCAACTTTCGGTATTTCTTCACAATATTTATACAATATTTGTTCTTTCAAATGATACCAAAAAATATTATTTATGTTTGCCCTAAACGGAGACATCAATATATCAAAAGGGCCAATTTTTAAAATAGAAATAGTGAAAACTCTTCATCTGTACAATATATCGATAATGTTTTTTCGACAAAATCGGCGTATTTTTGATTAAAGTTACCGAAGAAAACTTTGTTTTTGAATTTGAATTGAAAAAATAGAGCGAAAAGACTGTATTTGGAAACCAAATTTCATGTCTACAAAAAAATTTTTTTTTAAGTTACTTAGAATTAGTTGGTCTACAAGTTTGCCAAAGAATGTTTACAATTATTTATGCAAATAAAAACAAGTTAGTTTGTTTTTATTTCGTTGATTTTAGGACCACCCTAATTTTCATTCGCACATTAATAGAGGACTATGTATAAGAAACAACTTTTACAAAAACTATGGCTTTAAACCGCAAACCAAAATCGCAACGAAAAGCTTATGTCCGCCTGAATTGCCTTACTGTACCACTGTGCAATGAGTTTAGTTACCTTTTTTACCACAAGAGGGGGTGTTCCCTGTCTGTCTTCACGGGAATATATGGGAAATTCGAGAGTGAACTATATTGTTATTTTAAGATATTTGTTGCAATACAACAATAGGTAATTTATACATTTAAAGCTAAAAAGTGTCTTTAGTGACCATTTTGTCGTAAAATAGGGACTTTAGTGACTTTTTAGCGTAAAATGTGACTTTTTAGTGACTAGGCTCAAAATAGTGACAAAGTCACTAAAAAGTGACTCGCTACTAGCCCTGAAAGGCGAACTTGTTTCCCGAATTTTAATCTCCATTAACTTGTACTCTTAAGGGACCATTCATTAATGATGTCACACGTTTAGGGGGGGAGGGGGTTTCAATTATTGTGACATATGGGGGAGTGGGGGCTAGCTTGAGTGTGACATCACATTTCAACTAACAAAAATAAATAAAAAAGTCACATACCTAACCACAGAGATCAACTCAGAACTATTTATAATGTTTGCATCGTTCATTTATAGTTCTACGATCCCTTTTTTTGCTTTAGATTTGCTTTAGATAAAATAAATGACAATTTTTTTCTCGCTAAAAAAGCATAATGTTCTTTAATTCTGTGTTACCGTGCATGTTCATTTATGAATGACAGCGCAATTTTTATTAATTTTTAGTGCCTCTCAATCCAATCAATACAAAAATTGTGACAAAACGTAAATAAAAATGCTTGGTTATTGTAACATGTGGAGAAGATTTGTTTTAAGAAGAGGAACTAAATATTGACGGTTTTTCAAAAATCAGCAATGATGCTGCAGTTAATGTCTCGACTTTCTATGTCGTCGATATGCGACTCCATCAGCAGCATCCTTGGACTAAGAACTACACGCCTTTTCTAGTTATCTTCTATAATCTTCTTTTCTAGTTCCAGTTTTTCTTTTAGTAAAATCGTTCTTATTAGGGAAAAATACATTCCTAACAAATTTCTCGATTTTCAATCAATCAATCACCAAAGAAGGGGGAGGGGGATATAAAAACGTGACGTAATTGCATACCTACGACCAATAAATTTTATAAGTATGACTTATGAAATTCGTTAGCAGTCGAGAACAAAATTTTCCCTCCAATTCATAAGCCAAACTTATGACATTTATAAGGAATCCTTGTGACGCAAAATCATGAGGGGTTCTTATGGAACTCAATAGTTATTTTCTCTGCATGTAGAAGAAAATCTAGAGAAACATTTCAAAAGGTCCTATCTGCTCTGGTCGATTTTTTTATCAATCACTTTAATTCAATCACTGTCGTGATTTTCGGTGATTTGTTTATCCTTTGATGTTATCGTTTTATATTTTGCAGATGCTGACAGACCCACGTGCACGGGGTAATCTTTTTCTGTCTCCTTTTTTGTTCCATCGACCGCTCCTTGTTGCGATCGACGGATGTGACGACTTGTGGATGCTCCATTTTGCTGGGGACTCCTATATGTCACCTATTCGTATTGCTGGTTTTTATTGCTGATGGGGCTCCTTCGAAAGCCAACGTTCGAAAGCGGAATGAATTCACAGCTCAATCGATGTCGTATTTATACCAGAGAATTTATATTTGCAACCATTTGCTCTTCTTTTCTGATGTTCGTGTTAGGGAAATACCTTTTCAATACAAAAGAAAGTGTTCGAATATCAATTTTATTCGGGGAGTCGTCTTTATTACTACAATCACCACAACCTATTAAACACCTTTTATGACACGTTATTTGCACAAATTGATAGCGGAGATGGTCTCGAGGTACGATGCAGGCCCAACAAGCCAGTGGTCGTGGGTTCGAGTCTAGGCTCGGGAGAGACTGTTAGTATCAGTAGGATCGTAGCGCTAGCCTCGCAATAGCAATGGAATATAGAAAGGTACGGAGATGGTTTGAGTCTCAGGTTTAAAGGGCTTTTCTTTTGTTAACAGTGATGACGTAGAAGTCAAAACCTAAATTAATCCACCTAGCGGTCAGACCCAGCCTTTTTCATTCAAACTTATTATTTGTAACAATAGATTTACATGAACGCTTAAATCCAATAAATGTATATTTACTCTTAAGGGTAAAAAATTGATGTTGTAATCTATACATATAAAAATGCAGTCCGGTCTGTCTGTCTGTCTGGCTGTCTGATTCATATAGGCTCGAAAACTACCGAACCGATCGACGTGAAAATTTGTATGTAGGGGTTTTTGGAGCCGATAAAGGTTCCTATGATAGTTTCAGATCCCTCCTTCTTCTGGAAGGGAGGGGTCTTATACAAATGAAACACAAATTTCTGCACATCTCGAGAACTAATCAACTTAATGGAACCAAATTTGGCAGGAAAATGTTTTTAGTGGTAAAAAATATGTCCATAATGTTTTGACACCCCTCCTTTTTTGGAAGGGAGGGGTGCCATACAAATGAAAAACAGATTTCTACACATCCTGACAACTAACCAACTGAATGGAACCAAATTTGACAGGTGAATATTTTTAGAGGTAACAAATATGTGTATAATGGTTTGACACCCCTTCTTTTTCTATGAGGGAGGGGTCCCATGCAAATGAAACACGATCGCACAGCTCAAGAATCAATCAAGAAAATACAACCAAATTTGGTATGAGAATGTTTTTAGAGGTAACAGATATGTCCATAATGGTTCGCCGCCTCTCTCTCCTGGAAGCACATGTTTCTGTACAAATTTCTGCACATCTCGCGAACTAAATACCTCCCAAAATGGGTATTTCCGGTGTCATATTGATGCCAAATCTGCTGAAAATGACCGAATACCACCCAATATGAATATATTCTGAATTAAGGCGATGTACAGAAGCCAAAAGCCGAGGATGTTGTCATTTCGATAAAACCAATCATTTCAAACGATTTGTTATTTGACTTTGATCATATCCTATGGCCGATTCGTCGTGCATTTGCAGACTTTAAACACATCGCAAGGAATTAATGAATTTGGAACGTTCAAATAGTACAACACTACATATAAATTATGTTGAGGCCACATATATCGATCAAAGCGAGTATAGTTTCAAATAGTCTTTGAATTTCATTTCTTTCCATAACATTTGGGCCACATATCAAATTGTTATGAAGTTTGTTATTTGTAAGTTTGAGAGATGATTCCTTCGTATGACACTAGTTATGTTCAAATAAGTCATGTAATCTTTGAGATAATAGACATTCGTTGTTTTATTAACAATTTAATACATAACGGTTGCTTAAGTTCGATTATAATCAATTAAAATGGGAACGTATATGGCAGCCAAACTTTGAAACCACATGTTCAATCATAGTTCATCAGTTAACCCTTAACTAGTCCGCTCATCTGATAACAATATTGATCAAATCGGTTGTGTAGTTTCTGAGATAATGAAGTTTCGTGATTTTCACATTTCGGTACATTACAGACGAAGTTACAGTTCGATTACAGTAAAATTCAATAGGGTGTTATGAGGCAGCTAGACTTTTCATTTGACACTAATTTTGTGGAAATCGGGTCAGCCATCTCTGAAAAAATTGAGTGAGTCCAAGTAGTCTTCGGAATATGCTCCTGGATATCACATTTTTAAACATAACAGGCAAAGTAATAGTCCGATTGCAAAACAAATCCATAGGGTCTTATGAGGCAACTAGACCTTCCATTTGACACTAATTTTATGAAAATCGGTCCAGCCATCTCTGAGAAACATGAGTGAGATTAAACAGTCTTCAGAACACATTTCTTTTCATAACTTTTGAACCACAAGTTCAATCTTTATAAAACTCAAAAGTTAAAGGTATTTCAGGTAGCCGGTTCATTTGAAATCAATTTTGTTCAAATCGGTTGTGTAGTTTTCGAGATAATGATGTTTCATGATTTTTTCATTTTGATACATAACCTCTGAACTAAAAATCCGATCACAATAAAATTTAATAGGGTCTTATGGGACAACAAGACCTTTATTTGCAATTATTTCATGAAAATCGGTCCAGCCATCTCTGAGAAAAGTGAGTGAGAATAAAAATCTGCAGATACACACACACATACAGAAAATGTTCAGCTCGTCGAGCTGAGTCGAGTGATATATGCCATTTGGCCCTTTGGAGCACTTTTATACTTTCGGTTTTGCAAGTGATTGCTATACCTTTCTAGGAGAAAGGCAAAAGCAATGCCCAAAAATAAATGTTCGGTACATTTTTTCTAAGAAATTTGTACAAGTTATGACAGTTCACGGCTGAAAATGCCTACCAGCGTCGTTAAACAATGCGGAATACAATTCCAAATGGCATTTTCTTGTTTTTGGAGATCTACGTCACAACCCCAACACGTGCTTCTGTTTACCTTATTTTCGTTACTAATACAAACAAATGTCTTCTTCTTCCTCACCTTTGTATACCTCATTGCCGCAATAGGGCACCCGAAACAATGCTCAATGCTAAGAGATGGCGCTGCAGTGGTAGTGGTAGTAAAATCGAAATTTCAACAAGCATTTTGCTTAATGACGCGAAAAACTGCTATTAGTTACTCTGTTTTTATATTTTTTGTATCCGTGTGACGAGGTGATATCTACGAGTAATTGAATTTTTCCACGGTACAAATTAAAATAAAACTTTATTCGCTAAAGACTGAAACGTGTCTCATTACTGACTTGCTCTGACAATTCTGACACAAGCACACAGTGACGTCTTCCGGTTGACAGACGTAGCTGCCAACGGAAAGCCCTGGTGGCAATCTTCGTTAGGGTGACCAGTTGTCCCCAACAATATTATTAAAATTTTAATACTTACTTTTACTATATTCAATCTATTTTAATCAAAAAACTTGATTTTGTTGAACTACTATATTAAGTCAACGGAGTTGTATAAGAAAATCAAGTTTTTTGTTAAAAATAGATTGCATATAGTATAAGTAATACTAGAAAGTTAGAATTATATAAAAATAAGGTAAATAATAGCAGTTTTTCCGGTTAATAAGCAAAATGCTCGTAGAAATTTCAATTTTACTACCACCACCACTACAGCGCCATCTCTTAGAATTTAACATTGTTTCGGGTGTCCCATTGTCCTGTACACTAAACAGTCGGCTGCGAAGTCTGTGTATAAATGAACAGAAAGTCAAGTTCCGAATCGGAATGTAGCACCAAGGCTATGCTTTGCTTTGATAGCGGAGCGATCACTCTAGTCTTCTGAACGAAAACCACTCTTCGGAGAGTTACTAAAGCTGAATCAAAATTACCAAAATGAAAAGACGCTCCGGAAAAACGATGAAAGCAGATAGGACCTTTTGAAATGTTTATCTAGAAATAACCCTGAATATAACTTCAAAAGACTAAAAATACGATAAGGGAAAGAAAACAAAAAATCGAAAACTCATGTGAGGTAAGAAAGAATTGAAAATAAAGACAATTATACATTTTAAAACCTTTTCTAAACAAAAATAAAATATCTAAATGTAGTCCAAGAGACGATTTTTTGTTTAAAAAGTTGAGACCAAAAACGAAAATCTTAATGAAGAATAAAATTTACATGTAAGGGATCATTCATATAATACATAACGCGCTCAGGGGTAGGGGGGGTATTCAGCGAAGCGTTACAATGCGTGTGGCAAACATGTAAAATTGCGTTACGTGGGGGTGCGTGGGTGTTGAAAATTGCCAAATTCCGCGTTATGTAATATTTGAATGGATCCTAATGGGACACCCGAAAAAAATTTCAATGCTGAGAGATGGCGCTGTAGTGGTAGTGGTAGTAAAATCGAAATTTCCACGAGCATTTTACTTGATGACCGGAAAAACTGCTATTAGTTACCATATTTATATATTATTTTAACTTTCTAGTACTAACTTTAACAATATGCAATATATTGTTACCAAAAAACTTGATTTTCCTACGCAACTCTAGGGGTACCATCCGTCCTGATTAAGCAGGACATGTCCTGATTTTGAGATCCATTTGGAGCATCCTGATTTATTTTTCATATTTTAGCATTCGTCCTGATTTTTCTGAATGATGCCGGATATTCAAAAAGGAAGCAAACTGTTCAGTACTTTCATCTTGACTCCAGGAAGAAACGAACTTATTTCGAACAATTTCTTTCTTTGGTTGGATCTTAATGAGAGAAATTGTCTAGTCGTTGAAATCGTTGAACGTTTTTTGACAATTAAGTTTATTTCAAACAGTTTACTAGTGTTGCATTTTTTAAAGTATCTACTAACGCCTAATAACTCAAAGTTGCAAAATTGAATCGTTCGAGAAATACGTTAAATATAAGGCTTTTGGCGTATGTTGAAGTGCAAATCTCAAATTACGTGTTTTGTTTATTTATACCTCAAAAATAACAATAGCTTTGAACAAATTTTTGCTGGAAAAAAATTGTCCTGATTTTTAACTCCGACGAAATAGTAACCCTACGCAACTCCAGTGAGTCAATGAAGTTGTACAAGAAAATCAAGTTTTTTGATGAAAACAGGTTGCATATGGTAAACTAGTAAGTTAGAATTGTGTAGGTATACCTATATCCTGGGTATAACCTACCAGGACTTTCTCCAGAAAACCCTGTACGCGCAATTGGCGCGGAGTTAATACACCAGATTAGAGCTGATGATAATTAATTAACTTTTATTCTGTACATCACTGCTTAAATATACCCTGCAGGTAACTCAGAGTGAGAGGCTTCCTCCACTCTCGGTTTACCATTTACCTTAAGCTCTTATCTTATAATCTAGTACCGCATGTACGATAGAACGCATGCGAGAGCATCAACACCGTTGAACCGGCGACTTCTGTTTTGTTTACAACACAAAACAAACACAGCAGAAGGCTGCGCGAAGTTCTTTGCCGCCTATTGCATAATCTGTTGATACCTAGTATGTTGACAGAGCCGTACGCGGTCCTCTGTCAAGGAAACCAAATGTTTCGCCTGACTAAAGCATAGCAGAAGGCTATGCCCTCCTAGGAACAAAATTTAATTTTAATTATAAGGCTCGTGACGGAGCATTGGGTTCTTCGCAGGGTGTGACGTCACATCTGCCACCCCGCCTAGTTGGCCATTATCTAGAAGAGACAATGGTCACACGGTCCGTCCTGACGGCCGATAGGTGTGTTTTTTTTCTTTTTATTACAATTATTCTCGCGTTTTTATACAACTTTTTATAACTTTTTTTTTATAATATGATATGTTTTTTTTTTCTCTGGCAAATGAAATTCTGTTATTCAAAACTGTAGCACCGTTTTGAGTTTACATTATCATACATGACATTTTCCTTATTTAAAATTAACAATTGCTTGCTCGCCTGATGCGCTGCGTCGTGAAGATATCTGCTGTTCAGCTGTCGTGTTCAAGCGCCGGGTTGCAGGGGGTTTGAAACGAGAGGGTGCGTCTGGCAGTAGAGGTTCTCATCGGTTGGTTGTGGTGTCATCTGGGTCATTCAGTTTGCTCTTTGCTGCCTCAAATTTGACGTTCAATTTATCAGTTTCACTTAAAACGCAAGAGAGTGTCGCTTTCCGGTAATGGTCTGGTAGCAGTTCGATATTCCCAATAACCGATGTTAGAAGGTGACTTTTCTCGCAATAAATACCCGGTGGGTCGTGCTTCAGATATGGGAAATGCACGTGTGGGTGGTAAAATGTGGGTTGATAGTGAATGTAGATTCGTAGTTGATCAGCGTTAATTCCGTAACGTGTTTTAATTGCTTCAATGCCACGTGTTTGAATATTTTTCAGCAATGGTAAATGAGTAGCGACTTGATACCTCGCTGGCGCACTAAAGCGAGTAGATAAAGTTGTTCCAATGTTTTACCATCCCATTCTAAATCCGGCAACAATATGAAGCCAATTTCCTCTGACGGATCCTCAAAAACTATGCGATCCTTCTCTTTCCGATGCTCTAGTATATTGTAAAGCCACTCTAAGCTTAGCTGCTCCTTTTGTATATGAGGCAATGCCACGGTTTCATAATCTTGGGCAGTTTCTTCCACCAAATATCTTTTTTGGGTGGAAAATTTCCTATATGCCTCTCAGTAGCGGGATATATGATTGTCACCTTGATTTGATTTACTTCCGGATCAGCAACCCACAAAAAATTTCCGTAGGTATCATTAACAAATTCCGTCCTCAGTTGGGACGTGGATGAGGAAAAACTTCTTTCGACGGCTGCTATAACACCAGTTGCACTACTTTGCACACTTTCACTGTTCTTCCGACAAGTTCGTCGTGACGTCGTCAGAATTAGCTTTCGTCACCGTGCTCGTTTGATGACGCTTATGATTTTTCAGCTGCCCCTCAGTGAAGGCCGTCTTTTCCAACACAATGATCGCGTAATCGTCACGCGATAGGCTTACAAAATGCCCCAACAGTGAAACGCTCTTGTGTGTACTGTTATTGTTCAGGATGCGAACAGGTACGAAGCCTGCCAAATCGTAGCTACGGCTGGTTGGATTGTGCACTCCATCTTTCACCATAGACACCCGCCGTTCGACTCCCCACGCAACCGTCTGCTTTCCTTTTCGCGCTGTACTGGGCATCATGGTATGCTCCAATCTCAGCATCCATTGTAATCACCTCGGTCGTCTTCGATGATCGGGAACTCGTCTCGTTGTCAATTCTTAGATGCTAGTTGCCCTACTTAGCAAGTGGTGCATTATTTTTTTGCCATTATTTTATCAATTTTTTTTTTGGTTTCGTTACTTTTTCCACTTGCTGTTTAAAATTACTGTTCACTCGCGTACGGGCTTCATTCTACACATTCTACATTCTATTATCTACTCTAGGCTTCTACTTACAATCTAGGCCCGTATTTCTCTTCTTGTTCGGATGACATAATTCGGTTTTTTCCCCCTACTAAGTTGTACATCATTTGTATTAGATTTGATTTGGTATTTCAGTATTTGATTCATCTGATTTTACAAATATAACATTCAATTGTGCATTGTTTACTTCTTTTCCATTATGCACTCTCTAACTTTGATATTTGATGTTTTTTTTTTTACATTTAAAATCATTTCGACACATATTAATCCATTTATCTGTATTAGGCTTTTACTTTCCGCTTAAAAATACCAGTTTAACTTGTCTTGTGGCCCATTATTAACGCTTTTGTTTTTCATCAAAAAAAGTTCAAATAACTTTCTTCAATTTAAAAAAAATAGCATCAATTCTTTGCTTTGGTTACATATTTTCTTCATTTTGCGTTCTTTCCAAATATTTTCCTCCTTCTTCTTATAACAGTTTTCAATAAAATAAATCTGTTCCCGCACAATGTATAATTTTTTCATTTCTTTATTTTTGTTTCATCATGTTTTCATCGAACAAACCGCATTGGTTCAATCTTTTCTTTTCCTTTGTCAAGTATTTCCTGTCTGATTCATAAATAAATCTTTTCATTGTACAAACCGCGTTGATTAAATATTTATCGTTTTCTTCTGTCTTCATTTACAATGTTCATCTAATAACTGGCGTGTTCTTAAAACCTCATATCATCTTCCAATTGCACCTAAAATGTCCCGTCACTTTCTCATCTGATTTATTCTTTAATTTTTTGCATCTCTTTTTGAATCTGTAATTATTTAATTTTCGATTAGTCTCTTGCTACTGTCATACTTACACTACTTACACTTCTCCTGGTATGCAGTAGTCTGCATATTTCCTCTCCCCCTTCCATCCGAAGGTGCGACCGCCCGCTCTAGTGATTCCTGAAAGATAAGAAGGTTAGGAAATAAAAGGAAAATCTCGCACACTCACTCATTCTGGGTTAATTACTCCCTTGTTTACTCTCTCAGTCAGCACTCACCTCAACCATTCCGGGTTAATTACTTCCGATGTATACACTCACACAACCTTAACTAATGAAAGAATAGTTCGAATCCCTTAAAGTCAGTAGTCTTTTCGTCTGGAAAGTTCAGCCCTCTTTTCAAATGTCTTTCCTAGTTCTATTGTTGTCTCCATCGCAAAAAAAATTCCCAATACAGCATCCATCGATTTTCTTCTTCGTTTTCCTATTAAGCCAATAGCTATCAAACCTCGTTTTCATGAGGTCTTTTGTCCACTATAATTTCTTTCCCATGTTAACATTTGCATTTTACAAAAGAAAAGAAATGCTGTTCTAAATTCTTTCAACTCTTTTTATCCATTACAACCATCCAGATCATTCTAGTAATTTGAATTCCCCAAGTTTTTTGTTTATGTAACCTTTATCGGCGGGGTTCCTCCTCCCTCACGCCTTCATTCGTATTTGAATTTTTTCAACTGTGTCATGCCATTTGACTAATATCATCAAAGGCTGTATATCTTTTTCGGCGACTTATTCCATTTCTTCACGCCTTTACTTCAGTATGCTTTCTTCCATTTGGTTCTGCCTATTAATTCCCGTCAATAAAATCATTCAAGTTTTTCGGCGACTTTTCGTATTTCTTCACGCCTTTACTTCAGTATACTTTTTTTCCGTTTGGTTCTGTTTATGGACTCCCGTCAATAAAATCATTCATATTTTTCGGCGACTTTTTGTATTTCTTCACGCCTATATTTTGCTTCCACCTTACTTTTTTATACAGTTTTAGGTGCTATTATACAGTTTTAGGTTATAACTCATGCCATCCAATATCGTATTTCATTAAATATATTCTGTCCGTTAACCTTGAAAGCATAGTTTAAGTTCATATATTCAGTCATAATAACGCTAAAGCCGGTTATTATGAACTTTTTCTAAAAGATTGCCGTTTCTAATTACTGTGGTCATTTCGCTTGGAATGTCCACTACTTCATATGGTCCTCTCCATATGTTCTGAAGCTTTTGGCCTGCACCAGTCGCTACGGCCTTCACTAATACTTGTTCACCCCACATGGGTTTGTAATCATTTGATGATCTGTCGTAAATTTGTTTGCGGTTCTCTTTGCTCCTTTTCAGGTTGGCTTGTGCGTTTGCATGTAAATCGTAAAATATTTTCTTCATTTCATGTGTGTATGCATCATATGTCATCTTCTCCACTCCGTTCCGCTTATAGATTGAAGTCGTGATTCGAGCTATCCGTCCGTACAATAATTCGAACGGCGTATATCCTGTAGACGAGTTTACTAATGTATTGTATTCAAACGTGAAAAATGGTAACAATTCGTCCCATGTGTGCGGCTTTCCGCCAATAAATTGTCTCAAATACGTTTTTAACTCGCGGTTTGATCTCCCTACCAAGTTAGCTTGTGGATGATACGGGCTAGTAGTAATTTTCTTGATCTTTATAATTTTGCACACCTCTTTCATCAGTGAGCTCACAATATTTGCGCCATTGTCTGTGACTAGTTCCAACGGGGCACCGAATTTACAAATATAATTTTCTACGAAGGTCTTGGCTACCGTCTGGCTTTCTTGATTCTCCATTGGAGCGACAATTAAGTATCTCGTCAAGTCATCTTGCATGAATAGACCATAACGGTTTCCCATGTCGGACTCGGGTAACACCACGATATCCATGTATACTTTCTCAAATGGCTCCGATGCGGTCGTGGTGATCCGCATCGGTATCTTGTTTGATCTTCCAATTTTGTTCTTTTGGCAAGAATTACACTGCCGAACGTAGTTCTCGATATCCCGTTTCATCGTAGCCCACGTAAAAAGTGTGCCAATTCTCTGGCGCATTCGTCGCGCTCCTACGTTCCCTCCTAAGGGTGCATCGTGAAATTCCTTTAAAATTGTTTCCACTTGATCTGGCGCAATTACTGTACGCTCGCTATTAGCATTATATAGTATTATTCGTTTTTCTAGCTTACCCGCTAGGAACTGAATCATTTGCAGAACCTCCTGCTGCTTGATTTTTCTGAAGGATATTAGGTGAATGACCTCGGCTGCCTTTACTGCCGCGGGGCTCTTATTGAAGCTATCCAAAAACTGTGAAAAAAATTTCCGGCAATCGATTAACGAATTTTCGCTGCCGTCTACTATGAAACCGCCTACTTTCTTGTCTTTAAATTTGAGTACACCATCCTCGACGTAATCTTTTAGTCCTTGTGACAGCTGATACAGTGTCTGAAGTTCTCTGTACGCCGTCCGACTGTTCAAAATGACAAGACGAGCTTCGATATTCCTCTCGTCTAATATTCTCTTCGAGACTTCCACCGTCTCACTTGGTATCAGGTCATTTGATAATGCCTGTGAAAAGTCATCATATGAAATGTTGACGAGTTGTTGCTCATCCTCGTCCTCAGCGATGTCCGCAATGTCTATGGCACTCAAATCTTGTATTGTGCCGTTCAAATCATCCGGAGCGTTCTTCTGCTGCTCTAGCAGGCGTTTCTGCTGGCGCGTAATCATGGCTATCTGCCTGTGGGGTGAACTTTCTTGCCCCTGACACGTCCCATCTGACAAACGTGACAAAAAATCGGCGACTATATTTTCGCTACCTTGTTTATACCTGATGCTGCATTCCAAACCCTGCAACTTTAGTCTCAATCTTGTCAGCGTTGGAGATGTCTCTTTGAGCCTCCAAATCGCTATAAGTGGTCTGTGGTCCGTGTGAACGATAAACTTTTGACCAAAAATGTAATGTTTGAAATATTCTATGGCCCATACAATCGCCAATAGTTCCTTTTCTATGATATGATATCTGGTCTCTGCACCTACAAGTGCACGACTCGCGAACGCGATCGGCTGGTGCATGGATTTTTCATTCGACAGGACGGCTCCAATAGCATAATTGCTAGCGTCTGTCGTAATAACAAAAGTGTCTTGATAATCTGGCCGGACTAAAACTGGCTCTGTAATCAGCGCGTTTCTAAGGAATTCGAACGCTTCCTGACATTCTTTTCCCCACACAAATTTAGCGTCTTTCTTCAACAAATCATTCAGCGGCTTGCGCTTCTCCGCGATGTTGGGGATAAACTTCCCGTAAAAATTTACTGTTCCCAAAAATGATCTTATACCTTTCACGTTTGTGGGTGGTTTAAGGCTCTGAATGGCCCTAATATTTGCATTGGTGGGTTTTATGCCTTCTTCATTAACGACATGACCCAAATACTCCAGTTCCTTTTTCAAAAACTGACACTTAGACGGATCTATTTTTAAGTTATGTTTACGCAAGGCTTGTAATACTTTTCGCAAACTATCATTATGGTCAGTGATAGTGTCACCGAAAACTATAATATCATCGAGGTAGACAAATGCTTTCACATCCCCTATCTCAAAAAGAACAGTATTCATAAGTTTTTGGAATGTTGAGGGACTGTTCTTTAACCCCATCGGCATTCGTGTAAATTCGAAGTGGCCTTTGGGAGTGGAAAACGCCGTTTTAGCCGCATCTCGGCGGTCGATCGGGACTTGATAGAAACCCGATTTTAAATCAATTGAGGAGAAATAATTTGCTCCTCCAACATTATCCAATATCTCATTTATAAGAGGTATTGGGTATACAAACGGCTTGGTAACTTCGTTCAATGATCTAAAGTCCACCACAATTCTGTATCTTTTATTACCGTCAGCATCCGGTTTCTTTGGTACACATAACACCGGTGCATTCCAGGGACTAGTGCTGGGTCTAATAATACCCTGCGCCCTCATTTCATCGATTTCCTTATTAATGTGCCGTTTCGTGGCCTCCGGAAATCTATATTGCCGCTTATTGATAGGCACCTCCGATGAAGTTTCTATCGTGTGTACGGCGGCGTCAGTAGTGGTTAACCTGTCGCCTTCGAAAAAGAAAATATCTGCATAGCTTTCAACTATATTCTTTACTGTCTTGAATTCCCTCTCAGGCAAGTGCGCCAAATTTAACACTTGCCGTAGTTTTTCAATTCTTGCAATACCTTTTGACTCTGGTGTCAGCTTGTGCTCCAACAGGCCATAGTCAAGCCTCGAGTCTAGGTCCAACTCGGGCATTATAGTATTCTTCGAGTCAAGAAAATTGTTCTTCGGCTCTTCATTTCGATATGTTTGGTGCTCTCTATTTATTTCGTTTTTGTCTACGTCAGCCTCATTGCGGGCTGTGTTGCTAGTATCTCGCAACTCGTTCTGCACCATAACTCTATTTCTGGCTGCCACATAAACATGTTGACTAAGGACTTCGTCTTTGGGCATACTCCACGGACTCAAGTCGTCCGGACTTCTGTTTCCGTGTTTTTTGAACACTATGTAATCAAAATTATTTCCTATTTGAAGCGTATGCTTCTTTAAGAATTCTGCTCCGATTAATCCGTCGCTTGGCAAATTTTCTAATATATGAAATTGCGTCGGGATCAAAAAGTCTCCGACTATTAAATCCAACATAATTGTACCTGAGGTTCGCACAATGTCTTGGCCGATACCTCCAAAAGTGGTTACATCCTGTGTATTTACCGGTACATTCAAAAGATTCACAATGCGTGCATTAATTATATTCGCACATGCACCTGTATCTAAGATCAGGTTCAACGTAAATTTGACATTCTGCTTAGCCAGTAGGGTTAACATTAAGTGCCCTCTGACATCGTAATATACTCGCTTAGCCACACAAGCACTGTTGTCTCTTATGTGATTGCATGCGATCCTCCAATCGGCTATTTCTATATTGCTGGGCTCATCGGTACATCTCCGCCAGTCAACATCTTCGCAAATTTCTGCTAAATCCTCGTTAAAATACTCCTGTGCAACAGGATCCAAAATACCTTCTTTTTGAAAATTACTACTTCTTTCATTAATGTTGGCTACCATAAGCATTTTCTGAGGCATCCGGGTATACGAATTCCTGTACCTCCTATCAGTTGGTCCATTTTGACCATAATAATTATATTTCCAACCATGGGCGTAGTTCCCTTGGCTCCGTCGGTATGATCGCGCTGTGCGATAATTGTATTTGGATCGATTACCGTCGCTAGATCCACATATATTGTTATAATTGTTTTGCTTGTAAATTATTCTATCTCTATTTTTGTAATTATAATCTTCATTTCTTCCAAGACGGCTGTTGCTATAATCAGCGTCTTTGTGATTAATTGTAAAAATATTTCTGCTACTATTAAATTGTCTAAGTGCATCGCGCTGTCTTTCGACCAATTCTAGGCCCTGAATTCTATTTTCTATTTCCGAGATATGATTACGCTCATGGTAGTAATCCTCTAAGTCGTCTAGCAGCTCTTCTAACTTAAATGCTCGTTTACCTTGAGCAGCTTCTTTCAATACGGTGTCACACAAACCCGCCATAAAATGTAATCGAAGACTAACTATCATGCATGACTTCGTACAATTAGTTTCGTAGGAGTCGATTTTCTCCTTAATTTTCAATATCCTCTTTTTATAATCAGGAAAGGTCTCATTCGCTTCCTGTTTCAATGTTTCTACTTGATTTATAACTGCCTCGATGCGTATAATATCCCCAAATTCCTTTAATAAATTCTGCTTAACCTGTGGCCAAGCATTTGCGTTAATTCTATGTATTGCGGCAGCAGCTCTGCCTTTTAGTTTCAATAGAATAATATAAACCAGTGGAGCGTGTGATACTCCTTCTGGTATCTCCCGAGCAAAATGCTCGATATGATAAACGAACGCTTCTAGTCCGTCTAGCGATCCATCAAATTCTGGGATGCACTGCATGGCATCGGCTTTTGGAAACGTGTACTCCATTATTAATATAAAATTTTATATATATTTCTTAAAAAACAATAAAAGGTACTGCGGAATAAATACTATAAGACTATATAAGGCTTATGTAGCCTTCTTCTTTTTTTCCTAGGTATCACTAACGATTCTGTTGACCAGATGTGATAACGTAGCGTGACCGACTTTAATTTCATCGTCGCGCCATCAAAAACACCAAGTTTCGAACCATTTAGTGTCAACGGTTCAACGTTTATCTTTATTAATTAAATAAATAACTTTAGGTTTTCATAATAATTAAATGAATATTTAAAAAAAAACATTTCTAATTAGTGTAATTAAATTAATCAAAGATTGTAAATGTTTACATTAGATGGCGTAAGGTGACATTCCACATTCATGAAATAATATTTTAACGTAAACTTCCAACATTATATATCTCTGCCGTCGGTTACTATTTACTCTACCGGTGGATATGTCACCATCGCTGCGCGCGTTGCGCTTATAGATGTATCCATTTTTTTACCCTCTAAGCAATTCACCGCTACTGGTAAGCCATGTATGGTAGCAAAACGTTCTTACCATTGGCCATTAAAATTGATGCTTACAAAATACGACCTTGGCCGTGGCTGGCACAGCTGATCGCAATAACACTGCAAAATTCATAAACAGAGACAGCGTACCCGACAATTAGTACAACTGACTAACTTTTGTATGCAACGTGTGAGCGCGCAATTCGTAGTTACCGCTCTCACGCTCTTTATTGGACATTAATGAAATGCGACTTTGCCCCTTTATATTTGCCAACGATGACGTAGCCACCCGTGTGCTAAAACTCTCTCTTAGAATAATTAAGGTGAGTTCCATGTGCGCAACTCTGCGAGTATCTGTTTGCGTTCTTAAATTCGATTTGCTAGCGGTGTTACCGCCCGTTCGCTTCCCGCTCTGCCACTTTAATTATTTTGTTGGGCAAATGAACGAAAATCGCTTGCGTGCACTTGTCGTGCCGAGAGTTTTATTGCTAGCCGTTTGAGAAATAAAATCACCCGCGCAGCAGCGGCGCGAATTGATTGTTTATACAAATTAGCCTCTCGACCCAAGTAGATGTGATAACCTGTAAATCGTTATAATTACGAACCACTGAAGAATTGTTACGATTGTAGTTCGCCTAATGTAGTCTCCAAGGTCATTTATGTCTCCTAATGTGTATCTCTCCGTCGTTCCTAAATGGCTTTATATTTGGTAATTTTTTGTTCTATCAGTTTTAAAAAAAAATTCAATAGATTTTTTGGTTTAAATTAGTTTATTTGACACGGCACGATACATTTTCTGTTTTACTGAGCCAAGTACAATTCGTATTAATTCTACGTTAGCAGGGAAAAGAGGGAGGCCTTTTCTTTATTCTCGCGGCCGACTACGAGCTAGTGGGGATTTAAGGTGAGAGGAGGGGAGATACAATTTTGACTTAAAACTATTTTGGAACTTTGTTTTTCAACTGGTAGAGCAATTGTATTCTTGTTTGTTGTGGGTTCAAAATATTTGTGTAAGCATAGATGCGGGCTCTTCGCTTCCGTGTCTTCAGCATAGCATATTTGTATCCTTAATCTAACAAATAGACAAAGAAAATTTTAAATTTTAATGTCAGCGTTTTTCAGAAAGCAGTATAGCTGTGTCATGTACTGTAGATCACCGCTTCCCAGAATGTCTCTAACGGGTACGTTCGGTTGTTTTCCTCGGGCCCGAAGGGAATCTATAACCTCGGACCTAACACCACAGTATTCGGTACACGACCAAACAACATGCTCGATGTCATGGTAGCCATCGCCACAAACGCAGTGATTACTGTCTACAAGCCCTATACGAAAGAGATGCGTGTTTAACGTGTAGTGATTGGACATAAGTCGGGACATCACGCGAATGAAGTCCCGACCGACATCCAACCCCTTGAACCATGCTTTCGTCGATACCTTAGGAAAAATGGAATGTAGCCACCGTCCCAGTTCATCTGAGTTCCATGATGATTGCCAACTGTTGAGTGTTCTCTGACGCAAAATGCTATAAAATTCATCATAAGCAATTGGTCTTTCATAAATATCGCCATCAATAGCACCCACCTTAGCAAAAGAGTCAGCCTTTTCAATACCCGGAATCGAGCAATGAGAAGGGACCCACGCTAAGGTAACCCGGTAATTTTTATCTGTTAAAGCACTTGAAAACCGCCGTATTTTCCCCAGGAAATACGGGGTGTGCTTCACAGGCTTCATCGATCGCAGAGCCTCAATGGCACTGAGACTATCTGTGAAGATGAAGTAGTGGTCTGTGGGTAGGGTTTCGATGATTCCAAGAGAGTACTGAATAGCAGCAAGTTCTGCGACGTACACGGAAGCAGGAGCATCGAGTTTGTAGGAGGCGGTAAAATTTTCGTGGAAAACACCGAAGCCAGTGGACTCATCTAGATTAGATCCGTCAGTGTAAAACCTTTTATCATAACTAACATGTTTAAACTTATTCGAAAAAATCTTAGGGATCTCTTGGGGTCGCAATTGATCCGGGATACCAGAAATGTCTTGTTTCATGGTGGTGTCGAAGAATATAGCATTATTAGAAGTATCTAAAAGTGCGACATTGGAGGAATCGTATGAAGAAGGATTAATATCTTGAGCCATATAGTCAAAATATAAAGTCATAAATCTGGATTGAGATTGAAGGTCGACCAACCTCTCGAAATTTTCAATTACTAATGGGTTCATAACTGTGCATCGAATTAGCAACCGGTAAGAGAGATTCCAAAAACGATGTTTCAACGGAAGAATACCCGCTAACACTTCAAGACTCATCGTATGGGTCGACTGCATGCAACCCAAGGCAATACGCAAACAACGATATTGTATTCTCTCTAATTTTATAATGTGCGTGTTCGCGGCGGAGCGAAAGCAGAAACAGCCGTACTCAAGAACTGACAATATCGTTGTTTGGTAAAGCCTTAGAAGGTCTCCTGGGTGGGCTCCCCACCAGGTTCCGGTAATTGTACGAAGAAAATTTATCCTCTGTTGGCATTTTCGTGTCAGATACCTAATATGACAAGCCCAGGTGCATTTAGAGTCGAACCAGACCCCGAGATATTTAGCGACTAAAACCTGAGAGATCGTTTTACCCGTTAGTAGGAGCTGCAGCTGAGCTGGGTTATGCTTCCTAGAAAAAACGACCAACTCAGTTTTCTCCGGAGAGAATTCAATACCCAGCTTAAGAGCCCATTCAGACAAATTGTCTAAGGTATCTTGCAATGGTCCTTGCAGATCGCTAGCCTCGCTACCAGTAATGGATACAACGCTATCGTCTGCAAGTTGCCTTAGCGTGCATGAATTTGCAAGACATTCATCGATGTCATTGACGTAAAAATTATATAAGAGAGGACTTAAACATGAGCCCTGGGGAAGGCCCATGTAACTAATTCGGGAAGTTGTCGAATCGCCATGTGAGAAATACATATGCTTTTCTGACAACAAATTGAGCAAAAAGTTATTCAGATTTAGTGAAAGTCCCTGCGAATGAAGTTTCGCGCTTAAAACTTCTACAGAGACAGAGTCAAAAGCCCCCTTAATATCCAAGAACGCAGAAGCCATTTGCTCTTTTCGAGCAAATGCGAGTTGAATTTCAGTAGAAAGCAACGCTAGGCAATCGTTCGTCCCTTTGCCCCGGCGAAAGCCAAATTGAGTATCTGAAAGTAAACCGTTTGTTTCGACCCATTTGTCTAACCGTAAGAGGATCATTTTCTCCATTAATTTCCGGAGGCAAGAGAGCATCGCAATCGGCCTATATTAATTGTGATCAGAGGCAGGTTTCCCGGGTTTCCGAATAGCAATAACTTTTACCTCCCTCCAGTCATGCGGAACAATATTTAGCTCAAGAAACTTGTTGAACAAGTCCAACAAGCGTCTTTTTGCAGAGTCGGGTAGATTCTTCAACAGGTTGAATTTTATTCTATCTAACCCTGGAGCCTTATTGTTGCACGACAGGAGAGCCATTGAAAATTCCAACATCGAAAATGGAGGCTCTTCCGTAGTTACTATAAACGCGTCGCGAAAGGTTTTCTGTTCCGGTACAGAATCCGGACAGACCTTTTTGGCAAAATCGAGTATCCAGCGATCTGAATACTCCTCACTCTCATTCGAAACGTCACGGTTCCGCATGCGCCTGGCGGTATCCCAAAGAGTGCTCATCGCTGTTTCCCTCGACAACGCGTTTACGAACCGCCGCCAGTACCCGCGTTTTTTCGCCTTTACTAAGCTCTCCATCTGCCTGCCCAGTGCCTCGTACTTTTGTAGTAGGTTGACAGTGCCGTACTCCCGGTAGTCCTTATACGCCGCGGACCTTCGCGCGTACAGCTCAGAGCACTCTTTGTCCCACCATTTGTTGGGAGGGCGTTGTCTAATCGTTACCCCGGGTATCGGTTTCGTCTGAGCTTGCGTCGCGGCGTCGATTATCAAGCCAGCTAAGAACGCGTATTCTTCCTCCGGAGGAAGTTCCTCGTGAGTCTCGATAGATTCCGCTGTAATAGACTCATAACGCTTCCAATCAATATTACGTGTAAGGTCGTAGGAAATATTGATTGGGTTCGGGGGAGTTGAACCATTAGCAATTGATATAACGATTGGAAGATGATCACTACCGTGGGGATCGTTGATTACTTTCCACTGGCAATCTAACGCAAGTGATGTCGAGCATAGGGATAGGTCAAGCACGCTTTCACGTGCTGGAGAATTAGGTACACGTGTCGCTTCCCCAGTATTCAAAAGTGTCATATTGAAGTCGTCGATCAAGTTACAAATTAAAGAAGATCGGTTGTCGTCGTACAGCGACCCCCATAGCGAACAGTGAGAGTTAAAATCTCCCAAAATCAAAAAAGGTGCGGGAAGCAATTCTGCTAGATCAAGGAGTTGCTTCTGTTCAATCCGCGCGGATGGGGGAATATATAACGAAACAAGGCAAAGGTCTTTTCCATTCATATTCGTTTGAATGGCAACAACTTCAATATTCGAGATCGAGGGGAGGTCGATTCTGAAAAAAGAATAGCACTTTTTGATCCCTAAAAGTACCCCTCCACCGTGTGAGTCTCGATCTCGACGAATAATGTTAAAATCGTGGAAATTAAGTTGGTCATTTGAATTGAGAAAAGTTTCACAAAGCGCGAACGCATCACAATTGTATGTGTTTATCAAATGTGAAAATAAATCAAATTTGGGGATGATACTTCTGCAGTTCCACTGTAACACAGTGACAAAATTCCTAACCTCTTTCAACGTATTAGTCATCGAAAGATACGATAGCTGAAATGAGGGGCCAAGTTGCTGTGAGTTGCTTCAAAAAGGTTTTCACTGTTGGGAGAAGGGCAAGAAGAATGTTTTGAAGGGGATCTGGTATGTTGAATGTTTTAAATATCCAGTCCACAATATCAGAAAATTTTATGAACCCTGTTTCTTTTATGTCTTCTGATCGAGAAATGGGTGCACGAGGGGTTTTTGGTGCCCCATGAAGCGGTGGGTACTCCTGGTTTGATTTGAAATTAAAACCGGGGGGTACTTGCTTCGGTTTTTCTTCACCGCTTCCTTTTTGTGTTGTCTTATTGGTCATTCCGCTAGGGGTTATCTTACGACCTTTACGAGAAAGATTAGGAGAGTTGAGCATTCTCCTCTTCCTAGATCCCTCTGGCAAGGCATAGGAACACCCTTCGACGGGATCGTCAGATGTACCCTCATCGGTTGGCAAAAAGGAAAAGATGTTTCCTGTCGAGGGTGGCTCAGCCCTCTTAAGCATTTCTGCAAAAGAGCGCTTTGATCGTTCCTTAAGGGAACGCTTAATTTTTTCCTCGCGCTGTTTGTACGCGGGACATGCCGGAAGGTCATGCCGAGTTCCCTCGCAATAAAGACACTTTTCAGTATCCCCACTGCAAGCGTTCTCAGCATGATTGCCTCCGCACTTGCTACAGCGTGCCTTGTTGCAGCAGTAGGTGGCTGTGTGACCTAACTGCTTACAGTTTTGGCAATGCATGACCCGCGGTACGAACAGGCGTACAGGTAGACGAACCCTGTCCAAGCGGACGTAGTTCGGCAGCGCGGATCCGGCGAATGTTACTCGGAAGGAATCCGAAGGGAGGAATTTCTTCTTCCCTTCTTCGATGGATACTGAATGCAATTGCTTGCAATCCAGTATCTTTACACTTTGCATCAAGGGGTTTTTAAAACAGCCAACTCCATGACGCAAAATGTCATCGACAGTGAGATTCCCCTCGGTAACCACACCGTCGATTTCTACATCCTTGGCAGGGATGTACACGCGATACTCACGACAACTCGCAGTTTGTTCGGCCTCACCTTCGTAATCTCGGTTACGGCCGAAAAATGTTTTGCCAGGTCTTTGCCAATTTGAATAATATTAAATGGCTTCTTTATGGGCCGGAAAAAACAACGTTGGGACCGCCAGCGGCATCTGGGTAAGCTTTTACCCGTACTTCCGGTACTCTTGGTACAGGACTTGGCAAAGGGGAGGGCACAGGGGAAGGTAGGGGTGAGCTGATGGGAGAAATTTCAATTTCTTCCCCGTTTGTTTCCACCTCCAGGAAAAGTTGCACCTGCATGTCGTCCATTTTGCGGGAGCGTTACGCTCTACCGCACACAAACGATAAATATTCGAATATTGGGGGGGGGGGGGTTCAAGTAGTTGATATTAAATTTTAAAAACAATTTTTCAATCTACAATGGATCAAATAAAAAAAAAGACAGTAATACTAATTCTAATAACAATAGTAATGATAATAATAATAATAATAATTATAGTAATAATATTAATAATAACAATAATAATATCAATAATAATATTAATAATAATATTATAACATAGTAATAATATTGATAATAATAGTAAAAATTCTAAAGGTAATACGTCACCGAACGTCTAAGTCACGACCTCACGGCTGATAGTAGAATTAATCGAGCGTCTCCGCAGAACAAACAATGACGATCCAGCTTCGTGTTGAGACGCAGTGGCCGTGTCCTACACGCGACCTTGTAGATGCCACTTGTAGTTGACTTCCACTCGCTCGATAGTATGATGGTCCGTGCTGCTAGCGGGGTAACAGCGGTGCGGGAGAATTATTCTTGCTGATATATCAGCTGCGTATCGAATCACTGGCGGGGTAGCCTGCCCCTACCAGTGTGCAGATGTTTCTGCCGATATATAACAGGCTATTGTTATCGCGCAGCACAAGAACTAATCGACAAAAAACACCCGTACGATAACTCGTGTATTGTTATTTTGCGAACTCAAACGGAGATAAACAATTTGCGTCTAATCGAGACGAAAGCAAAACAACGAATGTAAAATTCAATAGATGTTAATTAACAAATTTTACTGCGTCGAACGATACAAAAAAAAAACTCTTCCGTTAAAATTTCAGCTGCAATCTTTAAACATAAATTTTTCTTACTATGTGCTTCTCACCCGAATATCCTTGGTATAGGGCCGGCCATTGTCGTGGACATCTCTACTGCAATTTCCACTACGTAACTTCGGCACCTTCTTAATACGATAATTCACAGTTGTCTGGCTATTCCAATATGTCTGGCTGTTCCAATATGTAGAGGCCGTAGAGGTGTTAATAAATCACTTACTGCATGTGTTTCTTTTTTTTTCCCAGCCGTTATCATTAACTGGCTAATTGCGAGATTTGGTTCCGTTTTTTTTTTTGGTCTTCTTAACTTAAGACATAAAAAAACACAATAGGGCACTTTTAGTTTTTTCCGTTCTTTTAACACTTATTGAAAGATGGAGTTAGAATTAATTACTTGCAAAAACACTGTAATTGTTCACCGTTTTATCAAACCGACAGAACCGTAAACCGTATGCGCATTCAACAAACTGTTCAAAACACAGAAAATGCTCACTTGATACTTATTAAAATCAGTTCCCGGCGTGGGACGACCGCTTGTCACCAAATGCGTTAACCACGAATGTCCTTGCAGGGTTCTTTCCCTGAACCGCCTGTCACCAAATGTGTGTACTCCTATCCTCACGATTTTCTAGTTCAGTTCTGGATGATGAAAATACAAAACGCGCAATGCGCAGCACTTCAGCGACGAAATAGTGGCGCTTTCACTTAATTTACTGTTATCCTCACGATTTTCCAATTGAATTTTAAGTCCACTCGGTTTTCATACTCACTCAGTCAGAACTGGCATTATGTTTTTTTGTTCTCGCTGTCACCACATGTGTAGGTATACCTATATCCTGGGTATAACCTACCAGGACTTTCTCCAGAAAACCCTGTACGCGCAATTGGCGCGGAATTAATACACCAGATAAGAGCTGATGATAATTAATTAACTTTTATTCTGTACATCACTGCTTAAATATACCCTGCAGGTAACTCAGAGTGAGAGGCTTTCTCCACTCTCGGTTTACCATTTACCTTAAGCTCTTATCTTATAATCTAGTACCGCATGTACGATAGAACGCATGCGAGAGCATCAACACCGTTGAACCGGCGACTTCTGTTTTGATTCGACACAAAACTTGTTTATTTTATTCGAGTTTGTTTGCCTGTAGCACAGCAGAAGGCTGCACGAAGTTCTTTGCCGCCTATTGCATAATTTGTTGATACCTAGTATGTTGACAGAGCCGTACGCGGTCCTCTGTCAAGGAAACCAAATGTTTCGCCTGACTAAAGCATAGCAGAAGACTATGCCCTCCTAGGAACAAAATTTAATTTTAATTATAAGGCTCGTGACGGAGCATTGGGTTCTTCGCAGGGTGTGACGTCACAGAATAATATAAAAAAGGGTAACTAATAGCAGTTTTTCTGGTCATCAAGCAAAAATTCGATTTTACTGCCACTACCATTACAGCGCCTTCTCTTAGCATTGAATATGTTTTCGAGTGTCCCATTTACAAATGGAAGTCGATTGTAATTTCCAAAATTTTCATACATATCGTACGCATAGGAACAAACCAAAAGAATATGGCTCCAAACGCGGCCTAAAAAGCATTAAAAAATTAGGCCGTTACAAATTTTATTTTCATTTTATGTCAATTTTATTCTATCTAACCCTGGAGCCTTATTGTTGCACGACAGGAGAGCCATTGAAAATTCCAACATCGAAAATGGAGGCTCTTCCGTAGTTACTATAAACGCGTCGCGAAAGGTTTTCTGTTCCGGTACAGAATCCGGACAGACCTTTTTGGCAAAATCGAGTATCCAGCGATCTGAATACTCCTCACTCTCATTCGAAACGTCACGGTTCCGCATGCGCCTGGCGGTATCCCAAAGAGTGCTCATCGCTGTTTCCCTCGACAACGCGTTTACGAACCGCCGCCAGTACCCGCGTTTTTTCGCCTTTACTAAGCTCTTCATCTGCCTGCCCAGTGCCTCGTACTTTCGTAGTAGGTTGACAGTGCCGTACTCCCGGTAGTCCTTATACGCCGCGGACCTTCGCGCGTACAGCTCAGAGCACTCTTTGTCCCACCATTTGTTGGGAGGGCGTTGTCTAATCGTTACCCCGGGTATCGGTTTCGTCTGAGCTTGCGTCGCGGCGTCGATTATCAAGCCAGCTAAGAACGCGTATTCTTCCTCCGGAGGAAGTTCCTCGTGAGTCTCGATAGATTCCGCTGTAATAGACTCATAACGCTTCCAATCAATATTACGTGTAAGGTCGTAGGAAATATTGATTGGGTTCGGGGGAGTTGAACCATTAGCAATTGATATAACGATTGGAAGATGATCACTACCGTGGGGATCGTTGATTACTTTCCACTGGCAATCTAACGCAAGTGATGTCGAGCATAGGGATAGGTCAAGCACGCTTTCACGTGCTGGAGAATTAGGTACACGTGTCGCTTCCCCAGTATTCAAAAGTGTCATATTGAAGTCGTCGATCAAGTTACAAATTAAAGAAGATCGGTTGTCGTCGTACAGCGACCCCCATAGCGAACAGTGAGAGTTAAAATCTCCCAAAATCAAAAAAGGTGCGGGAAGCAATTCTGCTATATCAAGGAGTTGCTTCTGTTCAATCCGCGCGGATGGGGGAATATATAACGAAACAAGGCAAAGGTCTTTTCCATTCATATTCGTTTGAATGGCAACAACTTCAATATTCGAGATCGAGGGGAGGTCGATTCTGAAAAAAGAATAGCACTTTTTGATCCCTAAAAGTACCCCTCCACCGTGTGAGTCTCGATCTCGACGAATGATGTTAAAATCGTGGAAATTAAGTTGGTCATTTGAATTGAGAAAAGTTTCACAAAGCGCGAACGCATCACAACGCATTGTATGTGTTTATCAAATGTGAAAATAAATCAAATTTGGGGATGATACTTCTGCAGTTCCACTGTAACACAGTGACAAAATTCCTAACCTCTTTCAACGTATTAGTCATCGAAAGATACGATAGCTGAAATGAGGGGCCAAGTTGCTGTGAGTTGCTTCAAAAAGGTTTTCACTGTTGGGAGAAGGGCAAGAAGAATGTTTTGAAGGGGATCTGGTATGTTGAATGTTTTAAATATCCAGTCCACAATATCAGAAAATTTTATGAACCCTGTTTCTTTTATGTCTTCTGATCGAGAAATGGGTGCACGAGGGGTTTTTGGTGCCCCATGAAGCGGTGGGTACTCCTGGTTTGATTTGAAATTAAAACCGGGGGGTACTTGCTTCGGTTTTTCTTCACCGCTTCCTTTTTGTGTTGTCTTATTGGTCATTCCGCTAGGGGTTATCTTACGACCTTTACGAGAAAGATTAGGAGAGTTGAGCATTCTCCTCTTCCTAGATCCCTCTGGCAAGGCATAGGAACACCCTTCGACGGGATCGTCAGATGTACCCTCATCGGTTGGCAAAAAGGAAAAGATGTTTCCTGTCGAGGGTGGCTCAGCCCTCTTAAGCATTTCTGCAAAAGAGCGCTTTGATCGTTCCTTAAGGGAACGCTTAATTTTTTCCTCGCGCTGTTTGTACGCGGGACATGCCGGAAGGTCATGCCGAGTTCCCTCGCAATAAAGACACTTTTCAGTATCCCCACTGCAAGCGTTCTCAGCATGATTGCCTCCGCACTTGCTACAGCGTGCCTTGTTGCAGCAGTAGGTGGCTGTGTGACCTAACTGCTTACAGTTTTGGCAATGCATGACCCGCGGTACGAACAGGCGTACAGGTAGACGAACCCTGTCCAAGCGGACGTAGTTCGGCAGCGCGAATCCGGCGAATGTTACTCGGAAGGAATCCGAAGGGAGGAATTTCTTCTTCCCTTCTTCGATGGATACTGAATGCAATTGCTTGCAATCCAGTATCTTTACACTTTGCATCAAGGGGTTTTTAAAACAGCCAACTCCATGACGCAAAATGTCATCAACAGTGAGATTCCCCTCGGTAACCACACCGTCGATTTCTACATCCTTGGCAGGGATGTACACGCGATACTCTCTCGTGAAGAGCTCGTAGCCAGCAATTTCGTTTGCTTGCTTCAAGCTACTCACGACAACTCGCAGTTTGTTCGGCCTCACCTTCGTAATCTCGGTTACGGCCGAAAAATGTTTTGCCAGGTCTTTGCCAATTTGAATAATATTAAATGGTTTCTTTATGGGCCGGAAAAAACAACGTAGGGACCGCCAGCGGCATCTGGGTAAGCTTTTACCCGTACTTCCGGTACTCTTGGTACAGGACTTGGCAAAGGGGAGGGCACAGGGGAAGGTAGGGGTGAGCTGATGGGAGAAATTTCAATTTCTTCCCCGTTTGTTTCCACCTCCAGGAAAAGTTGCACCTGCATGTCGTCCATTTTGCGGGAGCGTTACGCTCTACCGCACACAAACGATAAATATTCGAATATGGGGGGGGGGGTTCAAGTAGTTGATATTAAATTTTAAAAACAATTTTTCAATCTACAATGGATCAAATAAAAAAAAAGACAGTAATACTAATTCTAATAACAATAGTAATAATAATAATAATAATAATAATTATAGTAATAATATTAATAATAACAATAATAATATCAATAATAATATCTACTATATAAAAATGGAATTCCGTAACGCTTGGTCTTATTGATATTATTCCCTCAGTCTCTGAGGTGTACAGTAATCATCATAATTTTGAATCGTTCTAAACCAAAAATAATAAGCAGTGACATGTAGGTTTTTCAACATGAAAATGTTCGCTGATGTTCAGGAAAGACATTTGAGAAAAATAATGGGTATCTAATCACTAAAACTTGAGATATTATTCACAAAACTACGTAAAACATGCAAAATTTTGACTTTCTGTGCTAAATTTGCCTCTAAATCAAAGTTCAAAGCGAGAACATATGATTCTTTTTTCACTAAAATGTTTGTTAATGTTCAGGAAAGACATTTGAGGAAAAATAATTAGTATCTGATCACTAAAACTTGAAATATTATTCACAAAACTACGTAAAACATGCAAAATCATGACTTTTTATACTTAATTCGTCTCCAAATCAAAATTCAAAGCGATGACATGAGATTCTTTTTTCATTAAAATGTTCGTTGATGTTCAAGAAATACATTTGAGATAAAATAATAGGTATCTAATTACTAAAACTTGAGATATTATTCACAAAACTACGTAAAACATGCAAAATTTTGACTTTCTATGCTAAATTTGCCTCTAAATCGAAATTCAAAGCGATGACATATGGTTCTTTTTTTGAATAGAATATTTGTTTATGTTCAGGAGAGACATTTGAGGAAAAATAATTAATATCTGATCACTAAAACTTGAGATATGATTCATAAAACTACGTTTAACATGCAAAATCATGACTTTTTATATTTAATTCGTCTCGAAATCAAAATGCAAAGTGATGACATGTGATTCTTTTTCCATTAAAATGTTCGTTGATGTTTAAAAAAGACATTTAAGAAAAAATAACAGATATCTGATTACTAAAACTCAAGATATTATTCACAAAACTACGTGAAACATGCAAAATCATGACTTTTATGCTGAATTAACCTCTAAATCAAAACTCGAAGCAGTGATCTGTGATTTTTACTATGATAAAATGTTCGTTGTCATTCTGTGCCGAACACGCATCAGTACTGGACGTGTTTGGTGATCGGTCCGATAGAGTATAAAACAAAAGACGTGTGAACAAGTGTTGGCATTGTTTGCCTGGTCGAGTGAAATAAATCCGGGTTCAAGGTCGTTCCTTTGTGCAACTGTTTCGCATCGTGACTGCCAGCTGGTGCGTAAGCCGATTTGGCTGCTGGCTGGATTGTGCTACAGCAGTGGACGAGACACAAACGAGGAAAAAGAAGAAGCCATCAGTGTCAGCGAGTCGTATCGCTGTGTGGAGTGATCTCACACCTGGCTCGCTGCTGGTGGCTGTTTGGTGCTGCTGTATTGGTGCTGCTGGCTGTAACGGCTGCTACTTCGAACGATCGGACAACCAACCTTACTGGAAGGGAGAAATAAAAAGGTACGTGTTCTTGTCAGCGCTAGTGCGCTAAACATAGCGCGATGGATGTAGATCCCTCGCCTCCCGCGCCACCATCCCCGAACCCCTCTGACCCTGACCCTTCTGTTACCCCCTCCCCTGTTCATTCTTCAGTCCCCCCTCGCCCCAGGCTTTACCCAGACGGAGCCCAGGGCAGCTATACTGTTTATTTTCGGCCAAAGGCAGGACCGAAATCGAAAAAGTTGAACCTCTTGCAGATTTCTAAAGACCTGACGAAGGAGTACAAGGGCGTGACCGAAATTTCCAAGGTCCGACCTAACAAGCTCCGTGTCGTGGTCGGTAACCTGAAAGAGGCCAACGATATAGCTTGCTCTGAGCTCTTCACACGCGAGTATCGCGTTTACATACCCGCACGAGACGTGGAGATCGACGGTGTCATAACCGATTCGAGTCTGTCCGTCGAGTGTATACTGCAAAGTGCCAAAGGGTGCTTTAAGAACAAAACGTGTCCCGAAGTAAAGGTGCTCGACTGCAAGCAATTGCGGTCAGCATCGATCATCGGTGGCAAAACAGTATACACTCCGTCAGACTCGTTTCGAGTTACGTTCGCCGGGTCTGCACTACCAAGCCACGTCTCGATCCACCGGGTTCGTCTCCCTGTGAGGCTCTACGTGCCCCGCGTCATGAACTGCCTGAATTGCAAGCAGTTAGGCCATACAGCCGCCTACTGCTGCAATAAGGCACGTTGTGGCAAGTGTGGGGAGTCTCATGCGGAAGATTCTTGCAGTGTTAACGCTGAAAAGTGTATTCACTGCGGAGAAAATCTGCATGAGCTCTCGACATGTGCGGTGTACATGCAGCGCAGGGATAAAATAAAACGGTCTCTCAAAGAGCGTTCAAAGCGTTCCTACGCTGACATGCTGAAGAAGACCGTTACCACTTCTCTCGTTACTTCGAACCCCTTCGATCTGTTGCCCTCTGAGGAAACCGATTCTGACGATTCACCAGCGGGAGCATCTTACGCCAATCCTGGGGAGTCTAGAAAGAGGAAAAATATTTCCTCTCCTAAACTTCCCAGAAAAGGTCCTAAGATTTCTCAAAGTGAAATGAAAGTTACAAACAAACCAAACAGTGCTGCGGAAAAACCGAAGCAAACTCCTCCTGGGCTGGCAAATTTAAAGTCCCAGAAGGAGTTCCCAGCACTGCCAGGAACATCTAAAACCCCAGTTGCTCCTTTTACACTCCCAGTTGATGAAACAAACTCTGGATAAGTGAAATTTTCTGACATTGTGGACTGGATTTTTGAAACTTTCAATGTACCCGATCCAATTAAAATTTTTCTTACAGCATTCCTCCCAACAGTTAGATCATTTTTGAAGCAGTTGACTGCCCAATGGCCTCTCCTTGCAGCGATTGTATCCTTCGATGCCTAATTCAACTGCGTATATGAAGGATTCTATCTCTGTCTTACAGTGGAATTGTAGAAGTATTTTACCAAAAATTGATTCGTTTAAAGTTTTGATAAATAAAAACAAATGCGATGCATTTTCCCTTTGTGAAACTTGGCTTACTTCAAATATTGATCTCAACTTCCATGATTTTAATATTATTCGCCTTGATCGAGACACCCCATATGGAGGAGTACTTTTAGGGATTAAAAAGTGCTATTCTTTCTATCGTATTAACCTCCCCTCGATTCCAGGCATCGAAGTTGTCGCATGTCAAATGACAATACAAGGTAAAGAGCTTTGTATTGCCTCAATATATATTCCCCCCAGAGCACAGGTTGGGCAACGGCTGCTCTTTGATTTAATAGAACTTCTTCCCTCGCCACGTTTGATTTTGGGAGACTTCAACTCTCATGGCGTGGCTTGGGGTTCCCCATACAATGATAACCGCTCCTCTTTAATCTATAACCTTTGCGATGACTTCGACATGACTATTTTAAACAACGGTGAAATGACACGTATCCCGAAACCTCCAGCGCGCCCAAGCGCTTTGGATCTATCCTTATGTTCGACGTCGCTACGGTTGGATTGCACATGGAAGGTAATCCTCGATCCTCACGGTAGCGACCATCTGCCTATTCTTATTTCAATTACTAACGGGTCAACTCGCATGCGACCAATTGACATTCCGTATGACCTCACACGAAATGTCGATTGGAAGTTATACGAGGAAATGATTTCAAAAGCGGTCGAGTCGATTCAACATCATTCACCACTTGAAGAATACAACCTCCTCGCGGGCTTGATTCTCGACGCCGCGTTGCAAGCCCAAACGAAGAAATATCCCGGCGTAACGATCAAAGAACGGCCTCCCACTCCGTGGTGGGACCAAGAGTGCTCCGATGTCTACACGCAAAGATCCGACGCGTTTAAGGCCTACCAGACGGGAGGTATACCTGGCGACTATTTACGGTATTCGGAGCTTGATACCAAGCTTAAAAGCTTGGCTAAAGCAAAGAAACGTGGATATTGGCGTCGGTTCGTGAACGAGACGTCGAGGGAGACATCGATGAGCACTCTTTGGAACACAGCCCGAAGAATGCGGAATCGCGTAACGGTCAACGAAAGCGAGGAGTCTTCAAGTAGGTGGATATTTGATTTTGCCAGGAAAGTATGTCCGGACTCTGTTCCTGAGCAAAATATTGTTCGCGATGCGTCTCCGGGCCACGACGCGATAGAATCACCTTTTACGATGGCAGAACTTTCAGTTGCCCTCCTGTCCTGTAACAATAACGCGCCTGGATTAGATAGAATCAAATTCAACTTGTTGAAGAATCTACCCGGCAATGCCAAGAGGCGCTTGTTGAACTTGTTCAATAAGTTCCTGGAGCAAAACATTGTACCGCAGGATTGGAGGCAAGTGAAGGTGATCGCCATCCAAAAACCAGGGAAACCAGCTTCTAATCACAACTCTTATAGGCCGATTGCAATGCTATCCTGTATCCGGAAATTGATGGAAAAAATGATACTCCGTCGTTTAGACCACTGGGTCGAATCAAATGGTCTACTATCAGAAACTCAATTTGGCTTCCGCCGTGCCAAAGGGACGAATGATTGTCTTGCGTTGCTTTCAACAGATATTCAGCTGGCGTATGCTCGTAAAGAACAAATGGCGTCTGCGTTCTTGGACATTAAGGGGGCTTTTGATTCCGTTTCTATTGACATTCTTTCGGGTAAACTTCACCGACAAGGATTTTCTCCAATTTTGAACAATTTTTTGCACAATTTGTTGACCGAAAAGCACATGCATTTTACGCATGGCGATTTGGCAACTTTTCGCATTAGCTACATGGGTCTTCCCCAGGGCTCATGTTTAAGCCCCCTTCTTTACAACTTTTATGTAAATGACATCGACGAATGTCTGGCAAATTCATGCACGATAAGACAACTTGCAGACGACAGTGTAATCTCTGTTACAGGAGCCAAAGCTGCCGATCTGCAAGGACCATTGCAAGATACCTTGGACAATTTGTCTGCTTGGGCTTTACAGCTAGGTATCGAATTCTCTCCGGAGAAGACTGAGATAGTAGTTTTTTCTAGGAAGCATGAACCTGCTCAGCTTCAAACACAATTAATGGGTAAAACGATTTCTCAGGTTTTGGTACACAAATATCTTGGTGTCTGGTTCGACTCTAAAGGCACCTGGGGTTGTCACGTGAGGTATCTGATGAAAAAATGTCAACAAAGAGTGAATTTTCTTCGTACAATAACCGGACAATGGTGGGGAGCCCATCCAGGAGACCTTATAAGGCTTTACCAAACAACGATATTGTCTGTTATTGAATACGGGTGTTTCTGCTTCCGCTCCGCAGCAAACACACATTTGATCAAACTGGAGCGAATACAATATCGTTGTTTGCGTATCGCCTTAGGTTGCATGCAGTCGACCCATACGATGAGTTTGGAGGTTTTAGCTGGAGTACTACCATTGAAAACCCGCTTCTGGAGCCTGTCTTCTCGTATTCTAATCAAATGTGAGGTCTTGAACCGTCCCGTGATTGAAAATTTTGAAAGGTTAATCGAACTTAATTCTCAAACCCGTTTTATGACATTGTATTTCAATCACATGTCCCAAAATATTAACCCTTCTTCGAATATTCCAAATCGTGTCGACTTATCAAATACTTCTGATTCTACAGTGTTTTTCGATACATCCATGATAGAAGAAACTCGTGGAATCCCGGATCATTTACGCGTGCAGCAGATCCCTAAAATTTTTTCCAATAAATATCGAAACATCAACTGCGACAATATGTACTACACTGACGGATCACTTCTTGATGGGTCCACTGGCTTCGGTATCTTCAATAACAATTTAACCGTC
This sequence comes from Wyeomyia smithii, assembly GCF_029784165.1. Lineage (NCBI taxonomy): Eukaryota > Metazoa > Arthropoda > Insecta > Diptera > Culicidae > Wyeomyia > Wyeomyia smithii. The sequence continues at coordinate 83,057,650 of NC_073694.1, forward strand.
TCCCATAAGCTCGATAATCCTGCTTCTGTTTACGTCGCAGAATTAGCTGCAATTCAGTACACCCTAGGGATTATCGAAAAAATGCCCACGGACCATTATTTCATCTTTACGGACAGTCTCAGTTCCATTGAGGCTCTCCGATCGATGAAAGATGTTAAGCACTCTCCGTATTTCCTGGGGAAAATACGGGAACATCTGAGTGCTTTATCCGAAAAATCTACTCAGATTACCTTAGCGTGGGTCCCTTCTCACTGCTCGATACCGGGTAATGAGAAAGCGGACTCTTTGGCTAAGGTGGGCGCAACAAACGGTGATATTTATGAAAGACCAATTGCCTTTAATGAATTTTTCGCACTTGTACGTCAGAATACGATCATCAGTTGGCAAAATGCTTGGACCAGAGGGGAATTGGGAAGGTGGTTACATTCCATAATCCCCAAAGTATCGACGAACCCGTGGTTCAAGGGGTTGGATGTAGGTCGGGATTTCATTTGCGTGATGTCCCGGCTTATGTCCAATCACTATAGATTTGACGCGCTCCTCCGTCGTGTTGGGCTCGGGGAAAGTGGTATCTGTGCCTGTGGTGAAGGTTATCACGACATAGAGCATGTGGTTTGGTCATGCCCTGTACACCGTGACGCCAGGTCTAAATTAATAGCTTCCCTGCAGGCCGAGGGTAGACAGCCGGCTGTTCCTGTTCGTGATGTCTTGGCGAGCCGTGACCTATCCTACATGTCCCTTATATACGTTTTCCTGAAATCCATCCACGCCCCAGTCTAGTCCCGTTCCCCTCCGTCTACACCCAACAAAACGACAAGAACACGTTTGAACCTTAAGCACAAAACCAGCAACCAGACCCCGCACAACAGAACCAGGACCCAAGGACTACGAGCCTCTGTCCCAACTCACGACATCGTGGCTCAGCAGAACGAATCCATACATGCCATTCGACGATTATCAGACGACCATTGAACAACAAAACACTGATTGGAAATCCCATGCTAGTTTTAAGTTAGACTTAATTTCAGCTCGTAGTCGGCAGCGAGGATAAAAAATTTGCTTTAGTTTTTAAGTCATCAGATATAATTGGCGCCGTTAAACATTAAATTGTATTTGTGCCGTGTCAAATAAATGTTATGTGAAGAAAAAAAAAAAAAAATGTTCGTTGTGTTTGGAAAAGATATTTGAGGGAAAAATAATAGGTTCTGATTATTTGAAATTTAAATATTTTCCGCAAAACCACATGAAAAATGCAAAACCATGGAAAAATAATTTTTAAGGCTCAATTTGTCTCTAAATCAGAATTCAAAGCGATGACACGTGATTTTTTTCAATAAAATGTTCGTTGATATTCAGGAATGATATTCGAGAAGAAATAATAGTTATTTGATAACTGAAAATAGGGATTTTATTCACAAAACTTAGTAAAACATGAAATATCATGAATATTTTGGCTCAATTTGACCCTAAATCCGAATTCAAAGCTATGATATATATTTTTCCCATTAAAATGTTTGTTTATGTCCAGGAAAGACTTTTGAGTAAAAATAACAGATTTTTGATTACTGAAAATTGAGATAATAATCACAACACTACGTTAAACAAGCAAAATCATGAATATTTGAACTAAATTTGCCTCTAAATCGAAATTCAAAGCTATGATATGTAATTGTTCTTCATTGAAATGTTTGTTAATGTTCAGGAAAGACATTTAAGGAAAAATAATAGGTATCTTATTGCTAAAAGTTGAGATATTACTTTAAAAACTACGTAAGTTTGAAGATGATTTTCAGCATACAGGAAAACACATTAAAATACTCTTTTTGAAATTTATATATATTATACATATAATACATGCAAAATTTTTGAATTTTTGAGCATGAGCTCAATTCGCCTGTAAATTAATTTTTTTTCAATAAAATGTTCGTTGTTCCTTCAACATCTGCAAATATTTTCTTGCAGAAGAATTTATGTTTTAATTTGGTGCGAGTCGAGCAGATAAAAATTACATTTCTGATGTTTTCGTAGTTTTGTGAATAGTAACACATTACGGGATTCGAAATACTTTTTTACTTCTACCAAAACTAGATCTTGGGACATTTGGCTAGAAGAAAGGCCGCATTTCATTGGTTTAATCTATTTTTTTAATTTCTAGGTAGTTATGTAGATTAAAACGTTAACTTCTTCTCAGACGTGTTCCTTGGACACCAACAAACATTTTCGTTATAAAAATTCACATGTTATCTCTTCAGATATGATTATAGAGGTGAACTAAGCATGAATGGTCACGCTAAATTCTTCTTACTTTAATTTCTTTCTTCTAAAAGTTACATAAAAAGAGGTTTTACTGTGAACGATTGACGAATATCCGGTTATCACCCGAGTGTGATATATTCGGAACTGGGATGACCCCACACAACATTTTCCACACTTCTGGTTTCAGGCAAATTATCTTAAGTGGTATTTGGCCAACCATTTTAATACTTCCGAAACTTCCGAACTCCATACGTCAATTTGAAATCCGAAATGGCGACTTCCAGTTTCTGTAAAACATCCCCAAATCACAAAATGCAATCCAATATGGGTATTTCCGTTCTGTGCGATCTCAGAATGTTAAAGTACTTAAAGTGATGATGGACGTATAAGATGTGAAATATTTTTGAAGTTAGTTGTGCTAATATTGCAATGAGTTATAAAAAATGATTCCTAATTTTAAAACTTTTGATCCCGAGCATCGCCGGGAACGTTCAACTAGTTAATAATAATATTATAACATAGTAATAATATTGATAATAATAGTAAAAATTCTAAAGGTAATACGTCACCGAACGTCTAAGTCACGACCTCACGGCTGATAGTAGAATTAATCGAGCGTCTCCGCAGAACAAACAATGACGATCCAGCTTCGTGTTGAGACGCAGTGGCCGTGTCCTACACGCGACCTTGTAGATGCCACTTGTAGTTGACTTCCACTCGCTCGATCGTATGATGGTCCGTGCTGCTAGCGGGGTAACAGCGGTGCGGGAGAATTATTCTTGCTGATATATCAGCTGCGTATCGAATCACTGGCGGGGTAGCCTGCCCCTACCAGTGTGCAGATGTTTCTGCCGATATATAACAGGCTATTGTTATCGCGCAGCACAAGAACTAATCGACAAAAAACACCCGTACGATAACTCGTGTATTGTTATTTTGCGAACTCAAACGGAGATAAACAATTTGCGTCTAATCGAGACGAAAGCAAAACAACGAATGTAAAATTCAATAGATGTTAATTAACAAATTTTACTGCGTCGAACGATACAAAAAAAACTCTTCCGTTAAAATTTCAGCTGCAATCTTTAAACATAAATTTTTCTTACTATGTGCTTCTCACCCGAATATCCTTGGTATAGGGCCGGCCATTGTCGTGGACATCTCTACTGCAATTTCCACTACGTAACTTCGGCACCTTCTTAATACGATAATTCACAGTTGTCTGGCTATTCCAATATGTCTGGCTGTTCCAATATGTAGAGGCCGTAGAGGTGTTAATAAATCACTTACTGCATGTGTTTCTTTTTTTTTTCCCAGCCGTTATCATTAACTGGCTAATTGCGAGATTTGGTTCCGTTTTTTTTTTGGTCTTCTTAACTTAAGACATAAAAAAACACAATAGGGCACTTTTAGTTTTTTCCGTTCTTTTAACACTTATTGAAAGATGGAGTTAGAATTAATTACTTGCAAAAACACTGTAATTGTTCACCGTTTTATCAAACCGACAGAACCGTAAACCGTATGCGCATTCAACAAACTGTTCAAAACACAGAAAATGCTCACTTGATACTTATTAAAATCAGTTCCCGGCGTGGGACGACCGCTTGTCACCAAATGCGTTAACCACGAATGTCCTTGCAGGGTTCTTTCCCTGAACCGCCTGTCACCAAATGTGTGTACTCCTATCCTCACGATTTTCTAGTTCAGTTCTGGATGATGAAAATACAAAACGCGCAATGCGCAGCACTTCAGCGACGAAATAGTGGCGCTTTCACTTAATTTACTGTTATCCTCACGATTTTCCAATTGAATTTTAAGTCCACTCGGTTTTCATACTCACTCAGTCAGAACTGGCATTATGTTTTTTTTTCTCGCTGTCACCACATGTGTAGGTATACCTATATCCTGGGTATAACCTACCAGGACTTTCTCCAGAAAACCCTGTACGCGCAATTGGCGCGGAATTAATACACCAGATAAGAGCTGATGATAATTAATTAACTTTTATTCTGTACATCACTGCTTAAATATACCCTGCAGGTAACTCAGAGTGAGAGGCTTTCTCCACTCTCGGTTTACCATTTACCTTAAGCTCTTATCTTATAATCTAGTACCGCATGTACGATAGAACGCATGCGAGAGCATCAACACCGTTGAACCGGCGACTTCTGTTTTGATTCGACACAAAACTTGTTTATTTTATTCGAGTTTGTTTGCCTGTAGCACAGCAGAAGGCTGCACGAAGTTCTTTGCCGCCTATTGCATAATTTGTTGATACCTAGTATGTTGACAGAGCCGTACGCGGTCCTCTGTCAAGGAAACCAAATGTTTCGCCTGACTAAAGCATAGCAGAAGACTATGCCCTCCTAGGAACAAAATTTAATTTTAATTATAAGGCTCGTGACGGAGCATTGGGTTCTTCGCAGGGTGTGACGTCACAGAATAATATAAAAAAGGGTAACTAATAGCAGTTTTTCTGGTCATCAAGCAAAAATTCGATTTTACTGCCACTACCATTACAGCGCCTTCTCTTAGCATTGAATATGTTTTCGAGTGTCCCATTTACAAATGGAAGTCGATTGTAATTTCCAAAATTTTCATACATATCGTACGCATAGGAACAAACCAAAAGAATATGGCTCCAAACGCGGCCTAAAAAGCATTAAAAAATTAGGCCGTTACAAATTTTATTTTCATTTTATGTCAACCCCCACCCCCCCCCCCCCCTCCTTCCAAAATCTTGAATATTGGAAGGGAAAGAAAAATTTATTAATTTAAATCATAATGTTTATTTACTAGACTAAAAATTGTGGACTGCAGAAATGTGACATAACATAAATCCTTCCCACATAATCAGTAACCATAAAACCTGCCTAACAACTAGTTTGGGGTATAGTCTCGACCGTATGGGGTATCGTACCATACGGATTATAATCCGTTTATGGTTATTGATTATGCGGGTTCCTACTAGGTTGGTTCGGTCTAAGCGTTTATTCATACTCGAATGCCGGGGTCAGCTTTCAAGATTCTTTGCAGGTTTCAGAACATTGCTGTTAACATTCGGTAATATCGCAGACAGACGTTCAAGCTGAGTCCCAAACTTGTGTAAAGATTTTTGTAGTAGCAATCCGTAACCAGATAGCGCTACTAGTGACGCTAGCCTCATACCCCAGCAAAAAAAAATAACAGGAGGGTTGTGTGCATAGCCACGACTGCAAGATTGAAGTAGAATACTTTTACAAGAAAGATAACCCGGCTGCTTGCGTGTCAGTCATTTTTTCTAGTAAATAAACGTTGACTAATTGGATCAATCGAATTTTGCGCTTCAACAAGGATTGACCATTTTCAATAACATAGTAAGTTGCTTGTCATGGTTGAAGCTTGAAAATTTTTAAATTTTGAGATGAAATTTTTTCGGATGTCGTGCTCATGACTGAAGGAAAATATAATTCAGTACGTTTTGAGACACGGAGATGAAGTAAAATTTATAACTTGTAAAAATTAAAAATGTGAATTAACTCATTAGAAAATATTAACTCTTGAATCAAGTTTTTATTTCATCCTGAAAAGGACAATTTGTTGTTTATTTTAGTATCGGATAAGATGCCGATCACATCTTTGCGTTATCACTGACAGGGCGAATAAAGTATTCCTTGTGATAAAGTAAACAATGAAATACTGATATAACACTCAAAACTAGACGGCTCACGTGTTGTCAAAATGAGTCAACTTTTCATTGAATGCATTTACTAGGGCCGACTATCGCACAGAGACTGCATTTCACTAAAGTGCCTCACTGCATCAGCCGCTATCGATGCTGAGATCCGCTGCAACTAGTTCGCTATCCATAGCCATGCCACAGTTGTGGCCGCTATACGCTGCCATTGGTATCCACTGTTCCTGCATCAGCTGGCCCAGCTGCTATCGTTGCTGGAATCCGCAACTAGTGCGCTATCCATTGCTACGCCACAGCTGTGGCCGCTTTCCGCCATCGCTGGTATCCACTGCACTGCTAGTGCTGCTGCTAAGGGAGGACGACTGTTGTTGTCGCTGTCTAGTACTATTATGAGCGGCTTCGGCTGAAACAGGCTCTTATATAGGCCAAATGGTATGTTTTAAATTGCAAGGTATATGATTCTGTCGACCGTGCTTGGGAAGCAATCATATAACGACCAATCAGAGGTCGAATTTTTCGTTTCGACAAGGCTTGACTATTTTCAATATTACAATAGTGTGAATAATGAAATTACAATTATCTTCTTTTGGGAAGAATCTTATAAGATTTTCCAATATATTGCTGCAAGAACGAAGGAAATCCATCGAATACTAACCGATTTATTAGCATTTGAAATTGGACATATTTTTCACTTTTTTCGGTTTTAGATTTTCATTTCACGTCCCTATGTAGCCGAACTTCCTGAGAGAAGTATTCTACTTCAAAATGTATTGTAGCGATAAGGTCACCAGGCAGCGCTAGTATACAAATGATTTATAACGCAATTCTCTTTGAAAATTTACACGAAATTTTCGATCAATTTTGTTCTTGCTTGGTCGTCTGTCTGTGGTTATATGTTAAATATTTCTATTAACGCTGAACAAGACTTTATAATACAAATACAGGTGGATGTTATGTGAACTCATTTAATTCTTTATGGCTCGCTATGGCTTTGTTTTGTTTTTATGCTAGTCTTGAATTTATACAAATCTTCAATCTTTATGGTATAAGCTGCACTTCACATGTTAATACACGTTGTTCAATAAAGTGTTAGTAAACTCTGTCAAAACTTGTAAATAGACTCCAAATCTTATAAGGAAGATTATATTTTTCTTTCTTCTAACGCACTAAAATATTGGAGCTTGTGTTTTCAACGTTTTCAACAAAAGCGATATTTTTAATCGTTTATGTTTATATTTTCATGTAAACAGGTTTTCGTAATTTAGCTTTTGAATGAGTTTTGCATTTAACTTTTTTTCTGCTTTATTATGAAGATTTGAGTCTAACTAAAATCTAAATGTTATTCTGAATGAATTATAAACAAATATATAAAAATTCAACAATAACTGTATGCCCGTTATGAGACGATTATTTTTAGTTTCAGCATCTATATATATATATATATATATATATATATATATATATATATATATATATATATATATATATATATATATATATATATATATATACATATTGGCCACCTCCCAGAACAGAATTCCTTTTACACTGATGGATCTGCAATAGATGGACAATCCGGATATGGCGTTTTCAATACAGATCATCGCATATCCCGAAAATTGGCACAACCATGCTCCATATACGTAGCTGAATTAGCTGCCATACACAATTCGCTGCGAATTATCGAGCTCAAGACACCAGGTAATTATTTCATCTTCTCGGACAGCCTCAGTTCTATCGAAGCTCTCCGATCGATTAAACCGGTCAAGCACCCGTCCTATTTCCTTCCGGAAATTAGACGGATATTAGAAGTGCTGGTCGATCGGTCTTTCATTATCTGCTTTGTGTGGGTCCCCTCTCATTGCTCAATCCCAGGCAATGAAGAAGCTGATTTATTAGCAAAAAGGGGTGCCATAGAAGGAGATATATTTGATAGACCGATCACCTACACCGAGTATTTTCATCTGCCCCGACAACTGGCTCTGGCAAACTGGCAGGAAAAATGGGATTCTGGCGATTTGGGGCGATGGATGCACTCCATCTCGCCCAAAGTGTCTACGAAATCATGGTTTAAAGGCCTCGATTTAACTCGGGATTTTATACGAGTTAATTTACGCCCAATGTCAAACCATTACACTGCAAATGCCCACCTCTATCGAATAGGAATAGTCGATAGCAACCTTTGAGAATGTGGAGGGTACGAAGACATAGAACATGTAGTCTTCGTATGCCCTAAATACCACAGAGCAAGGAAAAAACTTTTCGATTCCCTCCGGGAACGGAATGTATTATCTGCAATGCAAGTTCGGGATGCACTTGCCAGCAAGGATATTAGTTTTCTCACCCATGTTTACCAATTCATAAAAGACATAAATTATCGTATCTAAGTCCACTTTTCTTCGCTGTTGCTCTCTGTTCCTTTTCCTATATGTAGATCTTGGAGGATAATACTAATCTTTGTTTACTCTCTCTATTTTTCATCTTAGGTTATGATTCCCAAGAGACAAGGACTCATCATCCGCAATTTTATTACACAAACATATAGATAGATCGTTTATTATATAGATAGATATAGATGAATGTGCGAATTAGTTTTAAGTTGAAATAATTTTGTATTTTTAAATTGTATTTTAAAGAGAAAAGATGAGAGGGTTTTTATGCCTGTTTGAGGAGGAGCAGTCGGGATACAGGCTCTACTCAAGCTGGCTTTTCCCTACTCCGAAAGATATTCGGCCCCGTTATGCTTTGCGGTTGGGCCTGAATAAATATTAGAGTTAATAAATAAATAACCAATAAAATGAACAAAACGGTTTGAGCCTTTTTTCTTCCTCTTCCAATTTTCAAGATTTTTGAAGGGGGGGGGGGGGGGGTGACATAAAATGAAAATAAAATTTGTAACGGCCTAATTTTTTATTGCTTTATAGGCCGCGTTTTGAGCCATATTCTTTTGGTTTGTTCCTATGCGCAGAGTTGCTAATAAAATTTGTATTTAAACTGGAAGAATGGTAAAGAAAAAACTGGGAAAAAACTGGATTTCAAAAAAATTTAATGAATAGCATAAAAAATGCAATAGAGCTTCTCTGTGATAGTTACAGAACCCAAAGTTAGTTTTAAATATAGCAAAAAATCACACATTTCAATCAGAACTGTTCTGTTTCGGGTTTCCTTTTCTTTTAATTTTATTGTTATCTCCTAAAAATTTAAAAATTGCCTAATCAATTTATCTCAAAATTAAGAAAATGTGCTTTACTTTAACCACAGACAAACAGACGTACCACTGCATACAAAATTCTAAGAAAATGGTGGTTCCTACTAACTTGTGCGACACCTACTGGACATATTCCGTAAATGATAAACTTTCAGCTTTTCTGCCGATTTTGGCAGCACGGTGCTCTAAAACTGTCAACTAAGTTCAAAGGAAAAGGCACATCAGTGCCACCACCGCTGCGGCGGGAATATTCCACATAACTAAAACTCATTTGAAATCACCGTTATTTTGATCCACGGAAACAAATCTCGTGGTACGTCTGATTGTCTGTGCTTTAACTTTTAACAAGAGTACTGATGCAACATTTTTTTACGTTATATCTGTGAAGTTTAAGTTCCAATTATCTTTGAGTTCGCTATCTTTTGGTATCTAATTATCCGAACATGTTTTAAACTGCTACGCAACAGAAATTATTTTGAAGAATGCCGCCTGTATATGACATTTTTGAGATCGATTGTTTTTGTTTTTAAATAACATGTTAAGCTATCATTGGAATGTATTTTTTCACGATCTGGTAAAATCTATTTGTCAGTTTCTGAATAAAGCTTATCTTACTTTCCTTTTTTATCTCATCAATGCTATGTAGTTTATATTTTGGCCGTGTTTCGTGCGAGAAAATAGAATAGGCTGGAAACGTAGATAAGAATTGTTACAATGATTTAACACCCTACAACATTTACGTTCTAAGAATATTTCCGAAAACCAATCGGAGCTTGAGTACATAAAAAATCTGGATAAAACTGGGAAATAAACAAAAAACTGGAAGATTCTGGGATTAAACTGTTTGACTGGATCACTCAGAACAGAATAGACTGGAAAAATCCAGTTTAAACTGGAACATTGGCAACTCTGCCTATGCGTACGATAATATGTATGAAAATTTTGGAAATTACAATCGACTTCCATTCGTAAAGGGGACACTCGAAAAAATATTCAATGCTAAGAGATGGCGCTGTACCATTACACCGAACCAACCTAGTAGGAACCCGCATAATCAATAACCATAAACGGATTACAATCCGTATGGTACGATACCCCATACGGTCGAGACTATACCCCAAACTAGTTGTTAGGCAGGTTTTATGGTTACTGATTATGTGGGAAGGATTTATGTTATGTCACATTTCTGCAGTCCACAATTTTTAGTCTAGTACATAAACATTATGATTTAAAATTTCAAAGTTGAAAATGTTTGTAATCCGAAAATATCGGCACATCCGAAAATATTGATCATGTAGATTTCTGACCGTTATGATTTATACAAGTTGGAGATATGTACGAGATGATTTAAGGCTGATACAAATTTCAAATTCTTTTTATGTCCAAGGTTATCAAAGTTAGCAAAGGGGGTGGCAAAAAATAAATAACACCGAGACGAAAAAAAAGAAATATCTTTGATCAAAGTTTGTGTGCACGTTATGACGTTTGTAACTTGCACTCAAATAAATGTTGAAAAATAACACTTTATTATTATTATTATTTATTTCGCTTGCCTTTTGACGACATTCTCGCTGTCACTGGACTTGCTAAATAAAGCATTTATGCTGTCGGAAAACCAATAAAATGAACAAAACGGTTTGAGCTTTTTTTCTTCCCCTTCCAATATTCAAGATTTTTGAAGGGGGGGGGGGGGGGGGAAGGGTGACATAAAATAAAAATAAAATTTGTAACGGCCTAATTTTTTAATGCTTTTTAGGCCGCGTTCGGAGCCATATTCTTTTGGTTTGTTCCTATGCGTACGATAATATGTATGAAAATTTTGGAAATTACAATCGACTTCCATTTGTAAATGGGACACTCGAAAAAATATTCAATGCGAAGAGATGGCGCTGTAAGTGGCAGTAAAATCGAAATTTTGCTTGATGACCAGAAAAACTGCTATTGGTTACCCTTTGTTTTATATTATTCTAACTTACTAGTTTACCATATGCAACCTGTTTTCATCAAAAAACTTGATTTTCTTGTACAACTTCATTGACTCACTGGAGTTGCGTAGGGTTACTATTTCGTTGGAGTTAAAAATCAGGACAATTTTTTTCCAGCAAAAATTTGTTCAAAGCTATTGTTATTTTTTGAGGTATCAATGAACAAAACACGTAATTTGAGATTTGCACTTCGAAATACGCCAAAAGCCTTATATTTAACGTATTTCTCGAACGGTTCAATTTTGCAACTTTGAGTTATTAGGCGTTAGTAGATACTTTAAAAAATGCAACACTAGTAAACTGTTTGAAATAAACTTAATTGTCAAAAAACGATCAACGATTTCAACGACTAGACAATTTCTCTCATTAAGATTCAACCAAAGAAAGATATTGTTCGAAATAAGTTCGTTTCTTCCTGGAGTCAAGATGAAAGTACTGAAGAGTTTGCTTCCTTTTTGAATATCCGGCATCATTCAGAAAAATCAGGACGAATGCTAAAATATGAAAAATAAATCAGGATGCTCCAAATATTCAAGATTTTTGAAGGGGGGACATAAAATTAAAATAAAATTTGTAACGGCCTTATCTAAAACTCTTAAGTTAGTGAAATGTAGATGTTGTGATTTCAGCCAACAAAGTAATGGGGCATCTCTGGTGAGTGCAATTTCCACTGTCGGAAGCGCTGCAACGGCAACCTTCAACAGCAGTAGCAGTACCTAACAATTTAACTACGGGAACTGGAACATTAGAAGCAATCAGTGTTTTCGCAATGAAAATATTTCCGCTGGTCGCTTTTGGAAGCGATTCCAACCGTAACAACGGTGGCGGACTCAAAGAATCGTTCCTTGCGTTATGGCACTTTCGGACATAGTGGAAATAGTTATACTGTTCTGCTGCAATAAATTAGCCAGCTTCGGTGATTACGAAGACTTAAATAAATGTTTTAACGAATAGTTTATTTCATTAAGTTTTTTCCTTTGGCTTTTCGAGTAGTGGTTCACATAGTTTTTCTCTATAATATCAAACTTTCGATTGATTCTCGGCTACGGCAAAAAAGCTTAGCATATCGTAGCGGCCAAGATAACTGGCGAACGAATGTTAGTGATTTTTTTTTTTTTTAATGGGGGGGATTTATTAGTAGCTTAAGTATTTATGATAAATATTAGTAAATAATGAGTATGTGTGTCCAATCACAAATGGTGACTTCTCAACACTGTTAGAAATTTGTAATTTTCATTATTAGGATTTGTTTGCTTTCGCAATTAGGACTTATCGTTCGTAGGGATTTAAACCTACTTGTCAGAAAAGGGGAAGTAAACTTACAACTAACTTAATTGCTAACTTATTGGCTATAAAGAGAGCTTATCGTAGCAATTGAGGATTGCAACGATTTTTGTCGAAAATTGTTAATAATTTTATTTGACATAGCTTCTAATGGTTCAACACCAGTAAGTCTATGTAATTCGAGTGTACCAAACCAAGGAGGACGCTTCAAAATCATTTTCAGAATTTTATTCTGAATCCTTTGGAGCGTTTTCTTCCTTGTTGAACAGCAACTTGACCAGATCGGTACAGCATAAAGCATTGCTGGTCTAAAAATTTGTTTGTAAATCAAAAGTTTGTTCTTTAAACAAAGTTTAGAATTCCTGTTAATGAGAGGATATAAACATCTCGTATATTTGATGTACTTGGCTTGTATACTCTCAATGTGCTCTTTGGAAATAAGTTTTTTATCATAAATTAGTCCCAAGTACTTAACCTTGTCAGACCAACTTAAAATAACCCCATTCAAAGGAAAGAAGCCCTAGGCTTATGCGGAAAAATTATCATTTGAGTTTTAGAAGCATTGGGAGAGATTTTCCACTTTTGCAAGTAGGAAGAAAAAATATCTAAACTTTTCTGCAATCGACTGCATATGACACGAAGACTTTTTCCTTTTACGGAAATGCTTGTGTCATCGCAGAACAATGACTTTGTGCATCCTGGAGGCAAATCAGGAAGATCTGAAGTGAATATGTTGTACAGGACTGGACCCAAGACTGAACCTTGAGGTACACCTGCTCTGACAGGAAATCTATCAGATTTGGAATTCTGATAGACAACCTGCAGAGTTCGGTCAGTAAGATAATTTTTCAAAATTTTGATTAGGAAAATTGGAAAATTAAAAGTTTGCAATTTCGCAATCAAACCTTTATGCCAAACACTGTCGAATGCTTTTGAAGTAGAATACTTCTCTCAGGAAGTTCGGCTACATAGGAATGTGAAATGAAAATCTAAAACCGAAAAAAGTGAAAAATATGTCCAAATTCAAATGCTAAGAAATCGGTTAGTTTTCGATGGATTTCCTTCGTTTTTGCAGCAATCGATTAGAAAATCTTCTAAGATTCCTACCAAATGCAGGAAATTGCAATTTTTTTATTCGAACTATTGTACTATTGAAAATTATTAAGCCTCGTTAAAACACAAAATTCGACCTCTGATTGGTTGTTATACGATTGCTTTCCCAAGCACGGTCGACAGAGTTATGGACCTAGTAAATTGAATAATGCATTATTTGGCCTAAATAAGAGCCTTCATCAGATATTAAACAGATATTTCATCAGATATTAAACTGAACAACTGAAATTTGAAGAACACAAATGAATATTTGAAAAGTTAATATTTTCGCTATAATCCAAAGTTAATTATCTTCATCTACATGCATACTCTGCCTATTATTATGTATTTGCGTCGCTTAGTGCTTGGCTACGGTGATGCAGAACGCAAATGACGGCGCGATGCGATTCGGCAAGACGAAATGTGTTGAAATGTATAGCTCTACTTCGCCGTAAAAAGAGCTGTACATTTCACCACGGTAAGACGAATCGCATCGCGCCGTCATTCGCGTTCTGCATAACTGTAGCCTTTGTTCCGTTTCCGTTCAATGATGTCGTATTTAATGTGCATATTACAATTCGGCAGCACTTCAACTGCTCATTTGCGCAAAATTTTAAAAATATTCAATACACTTTATTCAAAATATCAAACAAAATGAAATGAAATTAGAAAAAATGACTGACACGCAAGCAGCCGGGTTATCTTTCTTTCAAAAGTATTCTACTTCAACCTTGCGGTCGTGGCTTTGCATACAACCTTCCTGTGATTTTTTCTATATCTAAAAGAGCAGCTCCAGTGGAATAACCTTCAGATTTGTTAGCTCGTATCATATTAGTAACTCGGAGCAATTGATGAGTTGTGGAATGCCCATGGCGAAATCCAAACTGTTCATTTGCAAAAATTGAATTTTCGTTGATGTGTGACATCATTCTGTTAAGAATAATTCTCTCAAACAGTTTACTTATTGAAGAAAGCAAACTGATTGGTCGATAACTTGAAACTTCTGCTGGGTTCTTATCCGGTTTTAAAATTGGAGTAATTTTTGCATTTTTCCATAATTTGGGAAAATATGCAATTTTGAAGCAGCAATTGAAAATTTTTACTAAAAATTCCATTGTGCTCTCAGGGAGATGTTTGATTAGTATATTAAAGATTCCATCGTCACCAGGTGCTTTCATATTTTTGAAATTTTTAATAATTGATTTAATCTCATTCAAGTTAGTTTCAATTATTTCTGCAGGTAAAAAATTCTGGGAAGAAATTAAATCAAATTGACGTGTGACTTCATTTTCAATTGGACTCACAAAATTCAAATTTGAGTTATGAACACTCTCAAACTGCTGAGCAAGTCTTTGAGCCTTTTGTTCATTGGATACAAGAAAACGTTCACCATCTTTTAAAACTGGAATAGGCTTTGAAGATTTCTTAAGAATCTTCGACAGCTTCCAAAAAGGTTTTGAATATGGTTTCAATTTTTCAACTTTAGTCTCAAAATTTTGATTTCTCAGAAGAGTAAATCTATGTTTAATCTCTTTCTGTAAATCTTTATAAATAGTTTTAAAAACAGGGTCACGAGAACGTTGATATTGACGTCTGCGGACATTTTTCAAACGAATTAGAAGTTGAAGATTTTCGTCAATCATTGGTGAATCAAATTTCACTTGAGCCTTGGGAACAGAATAATTCCTGGCATCAACAATTGCACATTTTAATGCTTCCAAAGCGGAATCAATATTCACTTCGTTTTGCAAATCAAGCTCATTATTGAAATTTCTCTCAATATAATTTTTGTATCTTTCCCAATTAGCTTTGTTATAATTAAAAACAGAGCTCATAGGGTTTAAAACTGATTCATGTGATAAAGAAAAAGTTATTGGAAGATGGTCAGAATCAAAGTCAGCATGTGTGATCAAATCACTACATACCTGACTTTGATCTGTTAGCACCAAATCAATTGTTGAAGGGTTTCTTACAGAAGAAAAGCATGTAGGACTATTCGGAGACAAAATAGAATAGTATCCTGAAGAACAATCATTGAATAAAATGTTGCCATTGGAATTACTTTGAGAATTATTCCATGAACGATGTTTAGCGTTAAAATCGCCGATTGTGAAAAATTTCGAACGATTTCTGGTGAGTTTTTGTAAATCACCTTTAAAATAATTTTTGAGCTCGCGTGTGCATTGAAATGGTAAATATGCTGCGGCAATGAATAAAATCCCAAGTTCAGTTTGAACTTCAATTCCCAAAGTTTCGATAACTTTCGTCTCAAGATGGGGAAGAGAACGATGTTTGATTCGGCGATGAATAACAATTGCAACACCACCGCCGGAACCCTGAATCCTATCATATCTATGAACCACGTAATTGGGATCATATTTTAATTTTATGTTAGGTTTCAAAAATGTTTCAGTAATAATTGCAATATGCACATTATTTACTGTTAAAAAATTAAAAAGCTCATTCTCATTGGCCTTCAATGAGCGAGCATTCCAATTTAGTATTTTAATTGTTTTATTTAAAATCATTGCTAAATTTTAAATTAGAAACAATTTTAATAGTAAAATTTGTGCCTATTTGAATGGCTTCAAACATTGATTTTGCCTGCAACATGGCGTTCATAAGATCGAACATTGCCTGTTGCAAAAAAGAAAGTTTACCTGCCGTAATAGGCCCCAGGCAGTTGACATTAGAAAAAATATTTTCGGTAGCAATATTAGCTGGGGTAATAGGTGTACAATTATTTTCTAGCGTGTTTTGCTTACCCATATTAGCGGTCATTTTCGAACTACCAACATTAGGCGGTAGAATGTTCGAACTACCTGTAACCTGTGCATAAGTTAAACGGGTATGCAAAGGAGTAGGTAAACTATGCGTCACTGGTACGCTTGGAGAATTTTGTTTTGAAGTTGGTTTTAATTGAGAAATTGAATTTTGTTTACCTTTCCTTGCCTTAACAATTGCTAAACGGACTGGGCATTGATAAAAATTTGACATATGGTTGCCGTTACAATTCGCACAGCGAAAATTTTTACTCTCTTTCACAGGACATGTGTCCTTTTTGTGAGAAGAGTCTCCACAATTAAGACATTTTTGGTCCATGTTACAGAATTTGGAACCATGGCCATAACGTTGGCAAGTACGGCATTGGGTGATATGCTTTTCACCTCCGCCATACTTCCTATAAATTTCCCACTTCACACGCACATTATACAAAGCATGTGCCTTTTCAAAAAATTTTAAGTTGTTAACCTCATTGCGGTTAAAATGAATTAAATAATTAACAAGGGAAATTCCAGTTCTCTGACTGTTTTCGCCTCGTGATTTTTGTTTCATTAGAATTACTTGGGTAGGGGCTATGCCAAGTAATTCTGTTAAAGTAAGTTTGATCTCATCAACGGTTTGGTCGTTGGTGAGACCTTTCAAGACAACCTTGAACGGCTTGGCGTTCTTGGTGTCGTATGTAAAAAATTTGCACATCTTGTCAGTTAAATACTGAACAAGACGATCACGACCCTTTACTGAGTCGGCTAATAAGCGGCATTCACCTCTACGGCCAATCTGATAGGTAACTTTAACGTCAGAAACAAACGTTGAAAGTTCCTTTTTGAATATATTAAATTCAGAAGAAATAATTACCACAATAGGTGGAACTTTCTCCTTTTTTAAAGATTTTATATTTTGTATAGTTTCATTAGTGGTAACTTCCATTTCACCAGCTTCTTGCTCAGGCAAAATATCAAAAGGATTGTCACTACAGACACTCGATGTGTCAGAAAGAGATGCCTCTCTTTTCCTCCCCGCAGCGATGCGAGGTTTCTTTTTCCGTCCAGCCATTTCAGGTGATACGAAAAAAGTTGAGAAAGACTGATGGGAAATAACTTTCAGGTAGTCTTTAAAAGACACACTGACAAAACACAAACTTTGAAGCTATAGGCAGTCAAAGACCAGTCCACAAGCAACCGAAAAAACGTCTGATCTGTAGGACAGTTCAAGACGCACTGTCACTGATTGCTTCTAATGTTCCAGTTCCCGTAGTTAAATTGTTAGGTACTGCTACTGCTGTTGAAGGTTGCCGTTGCAGCGCTTCCGACAGTGGAAATTGCACTCGCCAGAGGTGTCCCATTACTTTGTTGGCTGAAATCACAACATCTACATTTTACTAACTTGAGAGTTTTAGATAAGGCCGTTACAAATTTTATTTTAATTTTATGTCCCCCCTTCAAAAATCTTGAATATTTGGAGCATCCTGATTTATTTTTCATATTTTAGCATTCGTCCTGATTTTTCTGAATGATGCCGGATATTCAAAAAGGAAGCAAACTGTCCATTACTTTCATCTTGACTCCAGGAACAAACGAACTTATTTCGAACAATTTCTTTCTTTGGTTGAATCTTAATGAGAGAAATTGTCTAGTCGTTGAAATCGTTGATCGTTTTTTGACAATTAAGTTTATTTCAAACAGTTTACTAGTGTTGCATTTTTTAAAGTATCTACTAACGCCTAATAACTCAAAGTTGCAAAATTGAACCGTTCGAGAAATACGTTAAATATAAGGCTTTTGGCGTATTTCGAAGTGCAAATCTCAAATTACGTGTTTTGTTCATTGATACCTCAAAAAATAACAATAGCTTTGAACAAATTTTTGCTGGAAAAAAATTGTCCTGATTTTTAACTCCGACGAAATAGTAACCCTACGCAACTCCAGTGAGTCAATGAAGTTGTACAAGAAAATCAAGTTTTTTGATGAAAACAGGTTGCATATGGTAAACTAGTAAGTTAGAATAATATAAAACAAAGGGTAACCAATAGCAGTTTTTCTGGTCATCAAGCAAAATTTCGATTTTACTGCCACTTACAGCGCCATCTCTTCGCATTGAATATTTTTTCGAGTGTCCCATTTACAAATGGAAGTCGATTGTAATTTCCAAAATTTTCATACATATTATCGTACGCATAGGAACAAACCAAAAGAATATGGCTCCAAACGCGGCCTAAAAAGCATTAAAAAATTGGGCCGTTACAAATTTTATTTTCATTTTATGTCCCCCCTTCAAAAATCTTTCATATTGGAAGGGGAAGAAAAAAAGCTCAAACCGTTTTGTTCATTTTATTGGTTTTCCGACAGCATAAATGCTTTATTTAGCAAGTCCAGTGACAGCGAGAATGTCGTCAAAAGGCAAGCGAAATAAATAATAATAATAATAAAGTGTTATTTTTCAACATTTATTTGAGTGCAAGTTACAAACCTCATAACGTGCACACAAACTTTGATCAAAGATATTTCTTTTTTTTCGTCTCGGTGTTATTTATTTTTTGCCACCCCCTTTGCTAACTTTGATAACCTTGGACATAAAAAGAATTTGAAATTTGTATCAGCCTTAAATCATCTCGTACATATCTCCAACTTGTATAAATCATAACGGTCAGAAATCTACATGATCAATATTTTCGGATGTGCCGATATTTTCGGATTACAAACATTTTCAACTTTGAAATTTTAAATCATAATGTTTATTTACTAGACTAAAAATTGTGGACTGCAGAAATGTGACATAACATAAATCCTTCCCACATAATCAGTAACCATAAAACCTGCCTAACAACTAGTTTGGGGTATAGTCTCGACCGTATGGGGTATCGTACCATACGGATTGTAATCCGTTTATGGTTATTGATTATGCGGGTTCCTACTAGGTTGGTTCGGTGTAATGGTACAGCGCCATCTCTTAGCATTGAATATTTTTTCGAGTGTCCCCTTTACAAATGGAAGTCGATTGTAATTTCCAAAATTTTCATACATATTATCGTACGCATAGGCAGAGTTGCCAATGTTCCAGTTTAAACTGGATTTTTCCAGTCTATTCTGAGTGATCCAGTCAAACAGTTTAATCCCAGAATCTTCCAGTTTTTTGTTTGTTTCCCAGTTTAATCCAGATTTTTTATGTACTCAAGCTCCGATTGGTTTTCGGAAATATTCTTAGAACGTAAATGTTGTAGGGTGTTAAATCATTGTAACAATTCTTATCTACGTTTCCAGCCTATTCTATTTTCTCGCACGAAACACGGCCAAAATATAAACTACATAGCATTGATGAGATAAAAAAGGAAAGTAAGATAAGCTTTATTCAGAAACTGACAAATAGATTTTACCAGATCGTGGGAAAAATACATTCCAATGATAGCTTAACATGTTATTTAAAAACAAAAACAATCGATCTCAAAAATGTCATATACAGGCGGCATTCTTCAAAATAATTTCTGTTGCGTAGCAGTTTAAAACATGTTCGGATAATTAGATACCAAAAGATAGCGAACTCAAAGAAAATTGGAACTTAAACTTCACGGATATAACGTAAAAAAATGTTGCATCAGTACTCTTGTTAAAAGTTAAAGCACAGACAATCAGACGTACCACGAGATTTATTTCCGTGGATCAAAATAACGGTGATTTCAAATGAGTTTTAGTTGTGCGGAATATTCCCGCCGCAGCGGTGGTGGCACTGATGTGCCTTTTTCTTTGAACACAGTTGACAGTTTTAGAGCACCGTGCTGCCAAAATCGGCAGAAAAGCTGAAAGTTTAGCATTTACGGAATATGTCCAGTAGGTGTCGCACAAGTTAGTCGGAACCACCATTTTCTTAGAATTTTGTATGCAGTGGTACGTCTGTTTGTCTGTGGTTAAAGTAAAGCACATTTTCTTAATTTTGAGATAAATTGATTAGGCAATTTTTAAATTTTTAGGAGATAACAATAAAATTAAAAGAAAAGGAAACCCGAAACAGAACAGTTCTGATTAAAATGAGTGATTTTTTGCTATATTTAAAACTAACTTTGGATTCTGTAACTATCACAGAGAAGCTCTATTGCATTTTTTATGCTATTCATTGAATTTTTTTGAAATCCAGTTTGCAAGTGCATCCCGAACTTGCATTGCAGATAATACATTCCGTTCCCGGAGGGAATCGAAAAGTTTTTTCCTTGCTCTGTGGTATTTAGGGCATACGAAGACTACATGTTCTATGTCTTCGTACCCTCCACATTCGCAAAGGTTGCTATCGACTATTCCTATTCGATAGAGGTGGGCATTTGCAATGTAATGGTTTGACATTGGGCGTGAAATAACTCGTATAAAATCCCGAGTTAAATCGAGGCCTTTAAACCATGATTTCGTAGACACTTTGGGCGAGATGGAGTGCATCCATCGCCCCAAATCGCCAGAATCCCATTTTTCCTGCCAGTTTGCCAGAGCCAGTTGTCGGGGCAGATGAAAATACTCGGTGTAGGTGATCGGTCTATCAAATATATCTCCTTCTATGGCACCCCTTTTTGCAAATAAATCAGCTTCTTCATTGCCTGGGATTGAGCAATGAGAGGGGACCCACACAAAGCAGATAATGAAAGACCGATCGACCAGCACTTCTAATATCCGTCTAATTTCCGGAAGGAAATAGGACGGGTGCTTGACCGGTTTAATCGATCGGAGAGCTTCGATAGAACTGAGGCTGTCCGAGAAGATGAAATAATCACCTGGTGTCTTGAGCTCGATAATTCGCAGCGAATTGTGTATGGCAGCTAATTCAGCTACGTATATGGAGCATGGTTGTGCCAATTTTCGGGATATGCGATGATCTGTATTGAAAACGCCATATCCGGATTGTCCATCTATTACAGATCCATCAGTGTAAAAGGAATTCTGTTCTGGGAGGTGGCCAAATTTTGCCGAAAATATTGATGGCACAACTGTTGGTTTAAGATGATCAGAATTCCATGGATTTCTTGTTTCATTGTCAAAAACTTCTGTTATACTGACATACAGGGTTTTTGAACAACTTCCAAACACCTCTCATAGTTCTCGATTATCATTGGGTTTGCTATCTCCGATCTGATGAGGAAACGAAGAGCCAACTCAAATAGCCTCTCTTTGAGTGGTAGTACTCCCGCAATGACCTCTAGAGACATGGTATGTGTCGATTGCATGCAGCCTAGAGCGATACGCAAGCAACGGTATTGTATCCTCTCTAGCTTCAGCATATGTGAGGCTGCGACACCTCTGAAACATATGCTGCCGTATTCTATTACGGGCAGAATCGTGGTTTGATAGAGTCGTATCAAATCCTCTGGATGGGCTCCCCATGATGTTCCTGTTACCATTCGAAGGAAATTGATCCTTGGTTGGCATCTTTGCTTCAGGTAATTGACATGTTTTTCCCATGTGCACTTCGAGTCATACCATACTCCGAGATATTTGAAGCTAGGTGACTGAGTGATGGGTCTTCCGGACAGAACTAGCTCAAAACGAGGTGGTGGTCGCTTTTTTGAAAAGACCACCATCTCCGTTTTTTCAAGCGAAAACTCGATTCCGAGACAACTGGCCCAACCGGTCAGTCTATCTAGCGTATTTTGCAGGCTGTTTTTCATGTCTACAGCCAGAGACGCCGTGACTGATACTACGCCGTCGTCAGCTAACTGGCGCATGGTGCAGCCGTCCGTCAAGCATGTGTCGATGTCACTGACGTAGAAGTTGTACAACAGCGGACTCAGACAAGAGCCTCGGGGGAGACCCATGTAGCTTGTTCGTGTTATTGTTGAAGAACCGTGGTTGAAAAGTAAATGCTTTTCAGACAGCAGGTTGATCAAAAAGTTTGTCAATATAGGGGAGAATCCTTTTTGATGCAGTTTCTCGGAAAGAATTTCGATTGAAACTGAATCAAATGCGCCTGTGATATCCAGGAAAACCGAGGTCATTTGTTGTTTGCTACCAAGAGCCATTTCCGCTTCTGTGGCTAGCAATGCCAGGCAATCGTTAGGGCCCTTGCCCCTACGAAAGCCGAACTGGGTCTCTGATAGTTGGTTAGTCGATTCTGCCCAGTTGTCAAGTCTACGCAGTATCATTTTTTCAAGTAATTTGCGTATGTATGAGAGCATCGCAATCGGCCTATACGAGCGGTGATCTGCGGCAGGTTTATCTGGCTTTTTGATTGCGATAATCTTAACCTGTCTCCAAGCTTTCGGGATCATATTGTTCCTGATAAGCTTAGTAAACAGTTTAAGAAATCGTATCTTGGCTGAGTCCGGCAGGTTTTTCATCAAATTAAATTTGATCCTGTCCGGTCCTGGAGCCTTGTTCTTGCAAGACGCGAGGGCAATTGAAAACTCCAACAAGGTAAATTCTGGTTCTTCAATAGCCGTTGTATCGCTGAATTTTTGCTGTGATGGGACAGCGTCTGGGCATACCTTTTTTGCGAAATCATAGATCCAACGTTCAGAGTATTCATTTGCCTCATTACTGTCGGACCTATTGCGCATTTTTCGAGCCGTATTCCAGAGATAGCTCATAGAAGCATCTCTGGGTAACGTGCTTATGAAATTTTGCCAGTATGATCTTTTTTTCAGTTTGTGCAGCTTAGACTGTTTTATTTCCAGCTCCCTAAACTGATCATAAAGCTCAATTGAACCACCATCCCTGAATGCTATGTATGATGCTTTTAGAGCTTTTTTCATCTCGGTGCATTCTTTGTCCCACCATTGCTTGTTGGGACGAATTTTCAACTTGTTCTCAGGGGCAGGTCTCTTCTGAGATTGCAACGCGCTATCTAGCACTAATGTTGCAAGGAAGTTGTATTCGTCGGATGGAGAAAGCTCATCCGTTGTTTCGAGACCCTGGGATATTGTGTTCGAGAATTTTTCCCAATCGATATTCCGGGTAAGATCATACTCTACTTCGACTGTGGTAGCAGAATGGAGCCTGCTCATAATCGAAATACTTATTGGCAAATGGTCGCTACCATGGGGATCTTGAATAATCTCCCATTTGCAGTCCAAAGCCATTGAGGAGGAACACATCGACAAGTCTAATGTGCTCTCTCGTATTGGATGCCTTGCAATTCACGCAGCTAACCCAGGTATGTTCAATAAGGTCATATCGAAGTCATCGAGAAAGCTTTCAATAAGAACAGCACGGCTATCATCCCTGGGTGCGCGCCACGCCGTACCGTGAGAATTGAAATCTCCCAGGATGAGGCGTGGAGTCAGAAGCAGTTCCGTTATTTGTGACAGCTGCAACCGGTTAATAACCGCTCGAGGCGGAATGTAGACTGATGCGACAGTGAGGCCTTCCCCAGCAATTGTTATATGGCAAGCAACAATTTCTATTGCATCAATTGCTGGGAGAGGAATTCGGAAGAATGGGTAGCATTTTTTGATACCAAGGAGCACTCCGCCATAAGAGTTTCCTCGGTATAAACGGATTATATTGAAGTCTTGAACGGCTAGTGTCGTATCAGCTGACAACCATGTTTCAGATAGCGCGAAAATATCGCATTTGCTATCGTGAAGCAGGAGTTTAAATTTATCTAATTTGGGGATCAAGCTTCTACAGTTCCATTGTATGAACCTTGTTGTCGATTCGTCACTTCGGTTGTCTGAATTAGACATCGAAGGATACAAACGCGAGGAGGGGCCATTTGGTGCTTAGTTGCTTACCCAACATGCAAATTGTTGGAAGCAAAGCCGAAATCATACTCTTGAGGGATCAGATAGACCAAAAGTGGTAAATATCCAATCAACGATCATTTTGAATGAGATACGTCCATCAGTGGTCGATATTTCAGATTCCGATGACTGTTTTTTGGCGGAATCAGATTGTTTTCCTGGTAGTTTGGGAAACTCTTTATCGAAATTGTTAGCCTCGGGATTAAGTTTGAATCCTGGAGGTGACGATTTTGCGTTGTTTTGCATAGGAGGGGTCCCTCTTGGCGTGTCTGTAAGCGTCTTTTTCTGCTCCTTTCTAGGAAGTTTAGGAGAGGACGCGTTGGGCCGTTTTCGCACTGCTCCGCTTGACGGAAGCGGTCGATATGTCTCTTCATCATCATTGGATTCGTCATTTTCCAAGCTGGAGTATGGATTTTCCTGTTGCTGTAAGGCAGTCTTTAGCATCTGTGCAAATGACTGCTTACAGCGTTGCTTGGTCGCTTTTTTCAACGCTTCTGAGCGTGATTTATATGTTGGGCACGCTTCTGTTTTATGTGGTTCACCTCCACATAGACAGCATTTTACGTCCCGTTCGCTACAAGTGTGGTTAATCTCGGAGATTTCACCACACTTGGAGCACTTAGATTTCTTATTGCAGTGGGTTTTCGTGTGCCCTAACTGCAAACAGTTCGTACACGTCATGACTTTCGGAAAAAATTTTTCCGTCTTACGGGTAGTCGAAGTTTGTGGAGCTTGACAAATTCCGGGAGTACTTTTCCCTTAAAAGTGACTCTAAACGAGTCATTTGGGGAATATTTGCAAGGTATTATCCTTGGAATACATTCTCCTGCATTCTAGGATCTTTATTTCAGGAAGGGATGGATTTTTAAAACATCCAACACCTTTCATAACCTCTTCTTCAGTGAGGTCAGCCTCGGTAATAACCCCTTCTATTTCAACAACGCGTGCCGGTATATAAACACGGTACTCGATGTTGAAATTTGGATCCTGGACGACAGCATTTGCTTGTCGAGGATCGGAAAAAGTTGCCTTCAGCTTGTCCGTTTGTAACCTGTGCGGTTACAATTTTAGCATCGAGTGGAAAATTTACTTAATTATGTGTAACGCTGCAAGAACGTGTACGCGTAAAAATAACCCTAATTTTGGGTGCCGCTGCGAGAGAGTGTATAAGTGAAAATTACCCACATTTGGACACTCCCGCAGCAGCGTGTACTTGTTATGACAGTTCTCACCACTTGCGCTGAATATCGTTCACGTAAATTTGTCTAAATTCGTTCGTTTTTTCGTTTGTGAACGATATTGTCGCGTTTAGTAGGGCCGATAATTTTTATTTTATATTTGTGAATTAATGTTTAGGGTTAGATAGGCCGGAATTTCCCTCTAGCTGCGGAAAAGTGGTGTGCTGAGTGCTGACTAAGACGTCACGGCGGGTTTGTTGTGGTCGGCAACATAGGCAGCCTTTGCGGGATGATCAGTTTTAGCCTCGATCGTGATCAAGTACACACGCGTCATTTGTTTTGTCCGGTTCAAGTGCGCGTTTTAACTGTTGGTTGTTTACAGTTTGTGTGTAGTGAAAGCGAAGGTTGTTCCGCTTTACAACGAAGGTTGTTCCGTTGTGTCACGATCGAGTGCGCGAGTTTTGGTGTTTACTTGCTCGCCGGATTGGCAGTGTTCGCTACCCCGGCTAATCGTCAAGGAGAAAAAAAAACACCGCCCGCCGACGACTGCTGCAGGAGCAGCTTGGAAGAAACACCAGACGACCGCAATTGGAAATCTTCACCACCGCAGCTAGAGGAAGGACGAATAAACGCGATAAATCTTTCTGTTTTATTTATTCGTTTGTTTGGTTTTTGTTCTTGCATTCTAGCAAGAATCTGAAAGTGCATAGAGGTACAACTAATAATTGGCGCACAGCGCAAAAACCACACTGAAAAAAATATTTTTCTTAAAAAATATTTTTTTCTTTTCGAGTGTGGGGTACCTCCTATCAAAAATTGGATTTTTGCTAGAATTTTTGTTACGCAAGTGGTGAGGTTTCTTCCGCAATATTGTTCGCGGTCGTATTGTTTATTTATTTTTCAGTGTTATTTATATTATTTATTAAATACTTATTGCATACATTTATTTATTTTTGTTATCTGAATCGGTGATTTTGCGTTGGTTTTGGTGGAACTGCCGAGTTGTGGAAAGCTTGAGTTTTTCCCAGTCAAGGTGGTTGCCAATCATAAAATATTCCGATCCGATTCGAAACATTTTTCAATTCCGCTCAGATTCCTAAAATAAAAGAGAATCGTTAGAAAAAAAAAACAAAGTTTCATACCGTGTCAATATTTAATGCTTTGTGCCTTTGAGTTCTTTTCCAAGAACATCGAGAGAATGGCGATGATTGTAGAAGAGCTCAACAGAGCTTATTGGTTGATGCGGGTCGACCATTTGCATTTCGACGAGCTAGATTTTGAGTTGAGCTCGCGGAATGTTGTCGTCTCGGCTGATTCGGATCCATCTGGGGTTCAGCGGCAGCGTCGATAACGGGGATTGTTGGCCGAAGAACGGTCTTCTCCGGTGGAACGCTTGCGCGTGTTTCATGGGGATGCTGCTGAAGAAATGGAGATCTGCCTTGGGAAGTTGAGCTCCATTAAGGAAGATCTCCGGTATAGATGCCCAAACAAGGAGGTTTACCGAACAAGGTTACTCCATCTGGGGTCTAGACTCCAGATAATCCACAAATACACAGCAGGGGAGGTCAACCAGGAAATTTTGGGTTTGTTGGCGGAAGTTGCTGCTACATATCAAGAACATTTTGATTTGTCAGCAGTGCTTCCTCCAATTGAAAATACTGGGGAAGGTGGAGCAGGTTTGGGAGATTTGCTGGACACGAACGTGCCACCATCACAAACGGCACCCATTTCCCTGCAAAGTGTAGGATCTGGTCCGCTCGTAGGAGAAGATGTTGGGTCTGTCTTGAGCGATTTAAAGGACGAGATTCGACTTTTACGTCAGCAATCCCAACGAGATAGAGCTCTAGCGGCTGAGAGGTCTGATAGCCTTTTGGAAGCTACTCAGACGCTAATGGGCGGGATTGCTTCACTGAACACTATTGCTTCAGTTTTGCGAAAGACGGTTCAAGAAGTTGTCTCACTTCGTGAATCCGTCAGTGAACTTCGGGCGCTGGTACATTCTAAACCAGCTGGCGTTCCCGAGATTGATCTGCAGACCGATCTGGACGAAAGACGTGAGACGGACGAAATCGACGATCCAGTAGAACCGGAAGTACATGATCCACCACTGGCGCCCACATTGAACCAAACCGTGGTGGAAAAGTTACTCCTGGACTTGCTGAAAGATCGATGTCCGTCACTTCCGATTGAGAACACGAAACCAGCTTTACCAGCCATTCAGTCCCAGGCCCCAAAACACCATGGGAATGGAAGGTCAAGTCCGACAGGTTGACGTTTTCCTTTGCCCAATCGTACGGGTAATGAAATACCATCCTGCTCGGGCTACCATTACAATCGTCGACCACAGCGTGTTTCCGATTGGAAAATCGAGAAATACGCTGGGACAGATGATGGGCTAGGACTGAATGAATTTCTGGACTCCGTTGAAAATTATGCTCAGTGCGAGCAAATTTCAGAGGAGGAGCTGTTCAATTCTGCAATGCACCTACTCACTGACAATGCTCTTACTTGGTATCGGGCTATGAGATCGCAGAACAGGCTTTACAACTGGAACCATTTGGTTTGTGAGCTTAAGGCAAATTTCGTTCATCCGGAACTTGACGCCGCTCTCAAATCAAAGGTTTCCCAGCGCCTGCAGATGCGAAACGAGTGTTTCCTGGACTATTTCCAGGAAATGGAAAAAATATTTCGTGCTATGACGGTTCCCATGACACCGAGCGAAAAACTCGACGTGCTCAAGCGAAACCTCAGGCCGGACTTTAAGCAAATACTTATTTCAAAGCCAGTGAGTACGCTTGCAGAATTGATGACTTCAGGTAAATCGATTGATGCGTACAAAACACCGATTTACCGAAAAGTGTTCGGTTCTCAAAAGGAAGTCGCTGCTTATTCGGTAAATCCACCAATTAACACCTCGAAAAAGGACCAACCAAACAGAAAGGGAGGTGGTTCGAATAACAGCCATGTTGAAACCAAAACATTTCGGAGCAAAAACTCCCAAAAGGATAGTTTTGCTTCCAAAACGCCGTCTGAAAACACGAAGAAAAAGCCAGGTGTTCAGACGGAAAAGAATCTTGTCGAGAGAAATTCGAAACCGGAATCCAAACAAAAGCCGGTGATTTGTCTCGACTATCTGGTAGAACAGCATCGACCTCCTAGTCTCGGAGTCTGTTACAACTGCGGTGGTACTGGACACGAGCATGAGGCGTGCAGAAATCCAAGACGAGTCTTCTGTATTTTGTGTGGATTCAAGGGTTTCAATGTCTCTCGCTGTCCCTACTGCTTAAAAAACGGGATTCGTACCAACTAAAGCCGCAGTTGTGTAAGGATGTGCTCCCCATAGAAAGCCTAAAATTAGACCCCCAAATTTACAACAGTTTTCGACCAGCTCATGATGAGGATTATCGTGATCCGTTGTTTGTTGAAACCATCATCCTCGATGATCCGTCGGTTAATCGTCCTTTCGTTTTTGTCGCAGTATATAGCCATTCCTTCAAGGCTTTGCTCGACAGTGGTAGTAATGCCACCATTATCACCAAAAAGTTGTACCGAAAGTTTTCCAAAAGTCCATTGAAAGGTTTGGAAAGGCCAGTTAAACTTCGTTCGGCAAACGGACAGACCTTACCGATCCTTGGACAAATATATCTTCTGTACACTTTCCAAAACAAGACAAAGGCTATTTGCACCCTTGTAGTAGAGCAATTAACAGTTTCTTCAATACTCGGTATGGACTTTTGGCGTGCCTTTGGAATAACACCCGAGTTTCAAACTTGTGCCCTGTTGAACTCAGGTTCGGAGCGGGACGAAGAAGTAGAGATTGATGCTCCGAGTGAGTCTATACTTACTCCGGAGCAGATTGCCTGTATCGAACAGGTTACGACCTGTTTCCAGGCGGTCGTGCCCGGAAAATTGAATACGACCTCGCTAACAGAGCACAGGATCGTAATTAAGGAAGAATTCCAAAGTGCCGCGCCTGTTTGCCGATATCCCTATAAAATGAGCCCAAGAAAACTGTCTAAAGTCTGGCTCCGTTGGCTAAGGGCAGTTGTAAGTTCACTGCTTTCAGTGTGCCCGGCAGGGGTATGTTCCAATTTACTCGTCTACCCTTCGGTCTCGTTAACAGCCCTGCCACTCTGGCACGTTTGATGGACCAGGTGTTAGGACGAGGAAAACTGGAACCGTACGTCTTCGTTTACCTCGATGATATCATCGTGGTAAGCGAAACGTTCGAGCATCACCTACAATTACTCAAAGAGGTGGTCAAATGTCTAGCCAAAGCCAATCTGACGATAAACCTGGCTAAATCCCGTTTTGGGGTTCCAGAGTTAAAATTTATTGGCTATTTGTTGAATCAGGAAGGTCTAAAAGTTAATCGTGACAAAATTCAGCCGATACTCGATTACGAGCGGCCGGTGACGGTTACTAAACTGCGCCGATTCCTTAGAATGTGCGGTTACTACCGGCGTTTCATTGATCGGTTAAGTGAGGTAACCGCACCTTTGACCGACCTCTTGAAAACAAAGGCCAAGAATATTGGCTGGAACTCGCGTTCCTGAAGGTAAGGGAACTTTTAGTCACTCCTCCAGTGCTTGTCCCGCCAGATTTTTCAAAGGAATTCATTTTGCAGACAGATGCCAGCGACACTGCTGTCGCGGCTGTTTTGGTGCAAGAACATCCAGAGGGGGAAAAAGTGGTAGCTTATTTTTCACATAAGCTAACCACTCCCCAACGGAATTACCACGCTACCGAAAAGGAAGGTCTGGCGGTGATTATGGCGGTTGAACACTTTAGAGGTTACTTGGAAGGTTATCATTTTCGACTTGTCACTGATTCATCAGCCATTACCTGGATACTGAAGACCAAATGGAAAACCAGTTCGCGCCTGAGTCGGTGGAGTTTGGAACTACAACTCTACGACATGTCCATTGAGCACCGGAAAGGTAAGGACAATGCCGTTCCGGATGCCTTATCCCGTGCTGTAGCAGCCATTTCGGCATTGTCCACTTCAGACTGGTATTGTTCCATGAAGTCTGAAGTTTCAGATAATCCTGATGATTACCCTGACTTTGAAGTTGAAGATGGTAAACTTTTCAAATACGTGGCCTCGAAAAGTGTACCATTCGACTCTCGGTTCAGTTGGAAATTGGTCCCAACCCCCGAGTGTCGAGAAGAAATCGTGCAGCGTACTCACGATGAATTGCTTCATGTGGGATACGATAAAACGATTCACGAGGTTCAAAAACGCTATTTTTGGCCTCGTATGGGACCAGAAGTTCGCGAATATATTCGCCAATCTGGGACCTGCAAAGAGATAAAAGCACCATTTACCTCAGTCCAACCAGAAATGGGTCAGTCACGCACAACCGGTGCACCGTGGCAGATGATTTCGGTGGACTACATAGGCCCACTTCCTCGAAGCAAACGGGGCAATCAACACTTGCTAGTCGTCCTCGACGTTGCAGCGTTTGCAGCGCCTCACTTTGTGCGACCCTTCGCGAACAATGATTCAACCGCCATGGAAGTCCGGAAATCCTGTTGAGCGATAATGGTTCGACGTTCATCTCCAAAGAGTTCAGCCGGTTCCTAAAAGAAACAAATGTTACACATTGGCTGAACTCGAGATATCATTCGCAGGCTAACCCAGTAGAACGAACGAATCGTTCTATAAATACGGCAATACGCGCGTACGCCCGCACGGACTAGCGCAACTGGGATGCCCGCATTTCTGATGTGGAACGCATCCTAAATACCACGGTTCATTATTCTACCGGGTTTAGTCCTCATTTCGTCGTCCATGGTTGCGAAATGGCATCAGGGGATGACTACTTCAGGATTTCCGGGGAGGGTGATCTGAAATCAAGACAGGACCAATTAGAGACAATTCGGGGTATTGTGGTTAAAAATCTTAGTAAGGCCTCAGAGAATGCTCGACAGCAATACAACGGGCGACATCGCAAATTTGCGAACCCATTCGCAGTCGGTCAAATTGTTTACCGACGAAACATGAAGTTGTCGAACGCTCTCGAGCCTTATAACGCTAAAATTGGACCACAATACTTACCGGCGAAAGTTCTCGCCAAAAGGGGGCCTTCGTCCTACGAGCTGGTTGATCCTACCGGGAAAAATCTTGGTGTCTGGCCAGCAAATCTTCTCAAACCAGCATAAACTGGTACAATTTTGTACCGGCGGCCTGCCTTTAAACGGATTGTTCATTTGGGAACATTCAAAAGGCGACCGCCGGATTACCGGCGTCAAGCCACGCAGAAAAAGCTTATTCAAGCAGAAAACCGATTATCCGAGACACTAACCATTATTTTGGACATAAAAAGCGACATCTGGTGGCAATTAAGGAAACTCGTGCTATGCCTTTATATGATAGCCGAGACATAAACCATAATTTTGGACGTTGCGAGTGACATCTACTAACAACCTGCGGAATCGAAATCGGTCGCCTCTTTTACAATGCACTGAAGCCGGTATACGAGCCATAATTCGTGAGGCTAGAAAGCGCCATCTGATTACAAACTGAGGCGCAAAACCCAAGATTACATCCAGTTACGCACTAAAAGCCGCTTCAAGCACAATAAGCCGATTCAAGCGGAAAATTGTTATTATTAGCAAATAGATTTCTAATTGATATTAAATTAAATTCTATTAGTTATGGTAGCTTTGAAACAATTCAAATCTTTATTATAATATTAACTTTCGAAAGCTTTGCCAGAGATGTTCTCTGTTAGTTATTTTCCGACTCATATTGAACAATTCTATAAGTCTCATTCTGTCAGGGATACCATCTCGTCGGAGTTATAAATCATGACACCCTTTTTCGGAAAAAAATTGATCTAAACCAATTTTGTTATCTACGAGGAATAAATAAATATAACACGTTATAAGTGGTTTGCACTTTGAATTCCCCAACATTCTCATTTATTTGACTGTCTCAGACAAATTTTATCAAACAATTTTGATTAGTTAGTCGTTACCAAAAAACAATTTTGTTGCTTTACAGCTTATGATGCTACCATTGGGCGGATGGCAGCTGAACTAAAAATTGTTTCCGGGCAATAAATACTTCAATAATGTAGTACACTTGAACAGCTTCAAGTTAAAGTTAACAATTGCCAGATGTTCAACGATGTCAACCGCTAGACTACCGTTATGCATGTTCGTCTCATCACATAAATTAGCGAAGCAACGAAAATGTGCTCTAATTTCGTATCATTGCTTCTTCTCATAGGTCAACAAGTTTAGTTTAGTTTAGCTCACCTGTACAAAGTTGTCGAGTTCATCTATCGTTTTTTTTGTTAGGGAATTAGAATTACGTTGTCCATTGATGTGAACTTTTGTAATAAAATCATCTATCGTTACGAAACTGTATAGATATTGTTAGCTACTGTTTTGACATAGAACTACGTCTTTCAATATGCCCAATTTCAAATGCTAATAAATCGGTTAGTTTTCGATGGTTTTTCTTCGTTTTTGCAGCAATAGATTCGAAAATCTTCTACGACATTTCCCAATTGCAGAAATTATAATTTTATTATTCAAACTATTATACTATTGAAAGTTGTCAAGCCTTGTCAAAATGAAAAACTCTGATTGCTTCCCAAGCACGGTCGACAGAAATATAGACCTAGTAATTGGGAATATACTATATGGCCAATATAAGAGCCTGTTCCAGCCGAAACTGCTCATATAATTTCCAGACAGCGACAACAGCAGTTCTTCCTTAGCAGCAGCAGTGCAACGGACAGCTGTGGCATGGCACATCAACGGTACCACCCCAGATATGTTCTGCATACCCTGGCCCATCATCATGTCGAATATGAGGCTTGAAAGCAGGGTCTGAGCCGAGCTATTGATTTTTGAATATGTCACATTTTGTAACGCCATACTTGAAAAAGTAATTCAAAAATTTTTATATGAAACATGAAAAAACACATCAACGACACCACCCCAGATATGTTCTGCATACCCTGGCCCATCACCATGTCAAATATAAGGCTTGAAAGCAGGGTCTGAGCTGAGCTATTGATTTTTGAATATGTCTCATTTTGTACCGCCATACTTGAAAAGTAATTCAAAAATTTTTATATGAAACATGAAAAAACACATCAACGACATCACCCCAGATATGTTCTGTATACCCTGGCCCATCACCATGTCAAAAATTAGGCTTGAAAGCAGGGTCTGACCTGAGCTATTGTTTTTTCAATATGTCACATTTTGTACCGCCATACTTGAAAAAGTAATTCAAAAATTTTTATATGAAACATGAAAAAACACATCAACGACACCACCCCAGATATGTTCTGCATACCCTGGCCTATCACCATGTCAAATATCAGGCTTGAAAGCAGGGTCTGAGCTGAGCTATTGATTTTTGAATATGTCACATTTTGTACCGCCATACTTGAAAAAGTAATTCAAAAATTTTTATATTCATATGATAACGGCACCACCCCAGATATGTTCTGCATACCCTGGCCCATCACCATGTCAAATATTAGGCTTGAAAGCAGGGTCTGAGCCGAGCTATTGATTTTTGAATATGTCACATTTTGTACCGCCATACTTGAAAAAGTAATTCTAAAATTTTTATATGAAACATGAAAAAACACATCAACGACACCACCCTAGATATGTTCTGCATACCCTGGCCCATCACCATGTCAAATATGAGGCTTTAAAGCAGGGTCTGAGCCGAGCAATTGATTTTTGAATATGTCACATTTTGTAACGCCATACTTGAAAAAGTAATTCAAAAATTTTTATATGAAACATGAGAAAACACATCAACGACACCACCCCAGATATGTTCTGCATACCCTGGCCCATCACCATGTCAAATATGAGGCTTGAAAGCAGGGTCTGAGCTGAGCTATTGATTTTTGAATATGTCACATTTTGTAACGCTATACTTGAAAAAGTAATTCAAAAATTTTTATATGAAACATGAAAAAACACATCAACGACACCACCCCAGATATGTTCTGCATACCCTGGCCCATCACCATGTCAAATATCAGGCTTGAAAGCAGGGTCTGAGCTGAGCTATTGATTTTTGAATATGTCACATTTTGTACCGCCATACTTGAAAAAGTAATTCAAAAATTTTTATATGAAACATGAAAAAACACATCAACGGCACCACCCCAGATATGTTCTGCATACCCTGGCCCATCACCATGTCAAATATGGGGCTTGAAAGCAGGGTCTGAGCCGAGCTATTGATTTTTGAATATGTCACATTTTGTACCGCCATACTTGAAAAAGTAATTCAAAAATTTTTATATGAAACATGAAAAAACACATCAACGGCACCACCTCAGATATGTTCTGCATACCCTGGCCCATCACCATGTCAAATATCAGGCTTGAAAGCAGGGTCTGAGCCGAGCTATTGATTTTTGAATATGTCACATTTTGTAACGCCATACTTGAAAAAGTAATTCAAAAATTTTTATATGAAACATGAAAAAACACATCAACGACACCACCCCAAATATATTCTGCATATCCAGGCCTATCACCATGTCAAATATTAGGCTTGAAAACAGGGTCTGAGCTGAGCTATTGATTTTTGAATATGTCACATTTTGTAACGCCATACTTGAAAAAGTAATTCAAAAATTTTTATATGAAACATGAAAAAACACATCAACGGCACCACCCCAGATATGCTCTGCATACCCTGGTCCATCACCATGTCAAATATTAGGCTTGAAAGCAGGGTCTGAGCCGAGCTATTGATTTTTGAATATGTCACATTTTGTACCGCCATACTTGAAAAAGTAATTCAAAAATTTTTATATGAAACATGAAAAAACACATCAACGGCACCACCCCAGATATATTCTGCATACCCTGGCCCATCACCATGTCAAATATGAGGCTTGAAAGCAGGGTCTGAGCCGAGCTTTTTGAATATGTCTCATTTTGTACCGCCATACTTGAAAAAGTAATTCAAAAATTTTTATGTGAAACATGAACAAACACATCAACGGCACCACCCCAGATATGTTCTGCATACCCTGGCCCATCACCATGTCAAATATCAGGCTTGAAAACAGGGTCTGAGCCGAGCTATTGATTTTTGAATATGTCACATTTTGTACCGCCATACTTGAAAAAGTAATTCAAAAATTTTTATATGAAACGACACCACCCCAGATATGTTCTGCATACCCTGGCCCATCACCATGTCAAATATGGGGCTTGAAAGCAGGGTCTGAGCCGAGCTATTGATTTTTGAATATGTCACATTTTGTACCGCCATACTTGAAAAAGTAATTCAAAAATTTTTATATGAAACATGAAAAAACACATCAACGGCACCACCCCAGATATGTTCTGCATACCCTGGCCCATCATCATGTCGAACATGAGGCTTGAAAGCAGGGTCTGAGCCGAGCTATTGATTTTTAAATATGTCACATTTTGTACCGCCATACTTGAAAAAGTAATTCAAAAATTTTTATATGAAACATGAAAAAACACATCAACGGCACCACCCCAGATATATTCTGCATACCCTGGCCCATCACCATGTCAAATATGAGGCTTGAAAGCAGGGTCTGAGCCGAGCTATTGATTTTTGAATATGTCACATTTTGTACCGCCATACTTGAAAAAGTAATTCAAAAATTTTTATATGAAACATGAAAAAAACACATCAACGGCACCACCCCGGATATGTACTGCATACCCTGGCCCATCACCATGTCAAATATTAGGCTTGAAAGCAGGGTCTGAGCCGAGCTATTGATTTTTGAATATGTCACATTTTGTACCGCCATACTTGAAAAAGTAATTCAAAAATTTTTATATGAAACATGAAAAAACACATCAACGACACCACCCCAGATATGTTCTGCATACCCTGGCCCATCACCATGTCAAATATGAGGCTTGAAAGCAGGGTCTGAGCCGAGCTATTAATTTTTGAATATGTCACATTTTGTAACGCCATACTTGAAAAAGTAATTCAAAAATTTTTATATGAAACATGAAAAAACACATCAACAACACCACCCCAGATATGTTCTGCATACCCTGGCCCATCACTATGTCAAATATGGGGCTTGAAAGCAGGGTCTGAGCCGAGCTATTGATTTTTGAATATGTCACATTTTGTAACGCCATACTTGAAAAAGTAATTAAAAAATTTTTATATGAAACATGAAAAAACACATCAACGGCATCACCTCAGATATGTTCTGCATACCCTGGCCCATCACCATGTCAAATATCAGGCTTGAAAGCAGGGTCTGAGCCGAGCTATTGATTTTTGAATATGTCACATTTTGTACCGCCATACTTGAAAAAGTAATTCAAAAATTTTTATATGAAACATGAAAAAACACATCAACGACACCACCCCAGATATGTTCTGCATACCCTGGCCCATCACCATGTCAAATATGAGGCTTGAAAGCAGGGTCTGAGCCGAGCTATTGATTTTTGAATATGTCACATTTTGTAACGCCATACTTGAAAAAGTAATTCAAAAATTTTTATTTGAAACATAAAAAAACACATCAACGACACCACCCCAGATATGTTCTGCATACCCTGGCCCATCACCATGTCAAATATGGGGCTTGAAAGCAGGGTCTGAGCCGAGCTATTGATTTTTGAATATGTCACATTTTGTACCGCCATACTTGAAAAAGTAATTCAAAAATTTTTATATGAAACATGGCAAAACACATCAACGGCACCACCCCAGATATGTTCTGCATACCCTGGCCCATCATAATGTCGAATATGAGGCTTGAAGGCAGGGTCTGAGCCGAGCTATTGATTTTTGAATATGTCACATTTTGTACCGCCATACTTGAAAAAGTAATTCAAAAATTTTTATATGAAACATGAAAAAACACATCAACGACACCACCCCAGATATGTTCTGCATACCCTGGCCCATCATCATGTCGAATATGAGGCTTGAAAGCAGGGTCTGAGCCGAGCTATTGATTTTTAAATATGTCACATTTTGTACCGCCATACTTGAAAAAGTAATTCAAAAATTTTTATATGAAACATGAAAAAACACATCAACGGCACCACCCCAGATATGTTCTGCATACCCTGACCCATCACCATGTCAAATATTAGGCTTGAAAGCAGGGTCTGAGCCGAGCTATTGATTTTTGAATATGTCACATTTTGTACCGCCATACTTGAAAAAGTTATTCAAAAATTTTTATATGAAACATGAAAAAACACATCAACGGCACCACCCCAGATATGTTCTGCATACCCTGGCCCATCACCATGTCAAATATGAGGCTTGAAAGCAGGGTCTGAGCCGAGCTATTGATTTTTTAATATGTCACATTTTGTAACGCCATACTTGAAAAAGTAATTCAAAAATTTTTATATGAAACATGAAAAAACACATCAACGGCACCACCCCAGGTATGTTTTGCATACCCTGGCCCATCATCATGTCGAATATGAGGCTTGAAAGCAGGGTCTGAGCCGAGCTATTGATTTTTGAATATGTCTCATTTTGTAACGCCATACTTGAAAAAGTAATTCAAAAATTTTTATATGAAACATGAAAAAACACATCAACGACACCACCCCAGATATGTTCTGCATACCCTGGTCCATCACCATGTCAAATATGAGGCTTGAAAGCAGGGTCTGAGCCGAGCTATTGATTTTTGAATGTGTCACATTTTGTACCGCCATACTTGAAAAAGTAATTCAAAAATTTTTATATGAAACATGAAAAAACACATCAACGGCACCACCCCAGATATGTACTGCATACCCTGGCCCATCACCATGTCAAATATTAGGCTTGAAAGCAGGGTCTGAGCCGAGCTATTGATTTTTGAATATGTCACATTTTGTACCGCCATACTTGAAAAAGTAATTCAAAAATTTTTATATGAAACATGAAAAAACACATCAACGGCACCACCCCAGATATGTTCTGCATACCCTGGCCCATCACCATGTCAAATATCAGGCTTGAAAGCAGGGTCTGAGCCGAGCTATTGATTTTTGAATATGTCACATTTTGTACCGCCATACTTGAAAAAATAATTCAAAAATTTTTATATGAAACATGAAAAAACACATCAACGACACCACCCCAGATATGTTCTGCATACCTTGGCCTATCACCATGTCAAATATGAGGCTTGAAAGCAGGGTCTGAGCCGAGCTATTGATTTTTGAATATGTCACATTTTGTAACGCCATACTTGAAAAAGTAATTCAAAAATTTTTATATGAAACATGAAAAAACACATCAACGGCACCACCCCAGATATGTTCTGCATACCCTGGCCCATCACCATGTCAAATATGGGGCTTGAAAGCAGGGTCTGAGCCGAGCTATTGATTTTTGAATATGTCACATTTTGTAACGCCATACTTGAAAAAGTAATTCAAAAACTTTCATATGAAACATGAAAAAACACATCAACGGTACCACCCCAGATATGTTCTGCATACCCTGGCCCATCATCATGTCGAATATGAGGCTTGAAAGCAGGGTCTGAGCCGAGCTATTGATTTTTAAATATGTCACATTTTGTACCGCCATACTTGAAAAAGTAATTCAAAAATTTTTATATG
The DNA here is from genome assembly GCF_029784165.1 of Wyeomyia smithii. Taxonomy (NCBI): domain Eukaryota; kingdom Metazoa; phylum Arthropoda; class Insecta; order Diptera; family Culicidae; genus Wyeomyia; species Wyeomyia smithii. Next base: position 83,096,423 of record NC_073694.1, read on the forward strand.
AAACTTGATAAAACACATCAACGGCACCACCCCAGATATGTTCTGCATACCCTGGCCCATCACCATGTCAAATATGGGGCTTGAAAGCAGGGTCTGAGCCGAGCTATTGATTTTTAAATATGTCACATTTTGTACCGCCATACTTGAAAAAGTAATTCAAAAATTTTTATATGAAACTTGATAAAACACATCAACGGCACCACCCCAGATATGTTCTGCATACCCTGGCCCATCATCATGTCGAATATGAGGCTTGAAAGCAGGGTCTGAGCCGAGCTATTGATTTTTGAATATGTCACATTTTGTACCGCCATACTTGAAAAAATAATTCAAAAATTTTTATATGAAACATGAAAAAACACATCAACGACACCACCCCAGATATGTTCTGCATACCTTGGCCTATCACCATGTCAAATATGAGGCTTGAAAGCAGGGTCTGAGCCGAGCTATTGATTTTTGAATATGTCACATTTTGTAACGCCATACTTGAAAAAGTAATTCAAAAATTTTTATATGAAACATGAAAAAACACATCAACGGCACCACCCCAGATATGTTCTGCATACCCTGGCCCATCACCATGTCAAATATCAGGCTTGAAAGCAGGGTCTGAGCCGAGCTATTGATTTTTGAATATGTCACATTTTGTACCGCCATACTTGAAAAAATAATTCAAAAATTTTTATATGAAACATGAAAAAACACATCAACGACACCACCCCAGATATGTTCTGCATACCTTGGCCTATCACCATGTCAAATATGAGGCTTGAAAGCAGGGTCTGAGCCGAGCTATTGATTTTTGAATATGTCACATTTTGTAACGCCATACTTGAAAAAGTAATTCAAAAATTTTTATATGAAACATGAAAAAACACATCAACGGCACCACCCCAGATATGTTCTGCATACCCTGGCCCATCACCATGTCAAATATGGGGCTTGAAAGCAGGGTCTGAGCCGAGCTATTGATTTTTGAATATGTCACATTTTGTAACGCCATACTTGAAAAAGTAATTCAAAAACTTTCATATGAAACATGAAAAAACACATCAACGGTACCACCCCAGATATGTTCTGCATACCCTGGCCCATCATCATGTCGAATATGAGGCTTGAAAGCAGGGTCTGAGCCGAGCTATTGATTTTTAAATATGTCACATTTTGTACCGCCATACTTGAAAAAGTAATTCAAAAACTTTCATATGAAACATGAAAAAACACATCAACGGCACCACCACAGGTATGTTCTGCATACCCTGGCCCATCACCATGTCAAATATTAGGCTTGAAAGCAGGGTCTGAGCCGAGCTATTGATTTTTGAATATGTCACATTTTGTACCGCCATACTTGAAAAAGTAATTCAAAAATTTTTATATGAAACATGAAAAAACACATCAACGGCACCACCCCAGATATGTTTTGCATACCCTGGCCCATCATCATGTCAAATATGAGGCTTGAAAGCAGGGTCTGAGCCGAGCTATTGATTTTTGAATGTGTCACATTTTGTACCGCCATACTTGAAAAAGTAATTCAAAAATTTTTATATGAAACATGAAAAAACACATCAACGGCACCACCCCAGATATGTTTTGCATATCCTGGCCCATCACCATGTCAAATATCAGGCTTGAAAGCAGGGTCTGAGCCGAGCTATTGATTTTTGAATATGTCACATTTTGTACCGCCATACTTGAAAAAATAATTCAAAAATTTTTATATGAAACATGAAAAAACACATCAACGACACCACCCCAGATATGTTCTGCATACCCTGGCCTATCACCATGTCAAATATGAGGCTTGAAAGCAGGGTCTGAGCCGAGCTATTGATTTTTGAATATGTCACATTTTGTAACGCCATACTTGAAAAAGTAATTCAAAAATTTTCATATGAAACATGAAAAAACACATCAACGACACCACCCCAGATATGTTCTGCATACCCTGGCCCATCACCATGTCAAATATGGGGCTTGAAAGCAGGGTCTGAGCCGAGCTATTGATTTTTGAATATGTCACATTTTGTACCGCCATACTTGAAAAAGTTATTCAAAAATTTTTATATGAAACATGAAAAAACACATCAACGGCACCACCCCAGATATGTTCTGCATACCCTGGCCCATCACCATGTCAAATATGAGGCTTGAAAGCAGGGTCTGAGCCGAGCTATTGATTTTTGAATATGTCACATTTTGTAACGCCATACTTGAAAAAGTAATTCAAAAACTTTCATATGAAACATGAAAAAACACATCAACGGCACCACCCCAGATATGTTCTGCATACCCTGGCCCATCATCATGTCGAATATGAGGCTTGAAAGCAGGGTCTGAGCCGAGCTATTGATTTTTAAATATGTCACATTTTGTACCGCCATACTTGAAAAAGTAATTCAAAAATTTTTATATGAAACTTGATAAAACACATCAACGACACCACCCCAGATATGTTCTGCATACCCTGGCCCATCACTATGTCGAATATGAGGCTTGAATGCAGGGTCTGAGCCGAGCTATTGATTTTTGAATATGTCACATTTTGTACCGCCATACTTGAAAAAGTAATTCAAAAATTTTTATATGAAACATGAAAAAACACATCAACGGCACCACCCCAGATATGTTCTGCATATCCTTGCCCATCACCATGTCAAATATGAGGCTTGAAAGCAGGGTCTGAGCCGAGCTATTGATTTTTGAATATGTCACATTTTGTAACGCCATACTTGAAAAAGTAATTCAAAAATTTTTATATGAAACATGAAAAAACACATCAACGACACCACCCCAGATATGTTTTGCATACCCTGGCCTATCACCATGTCAAATATTAGGCTTGAAAGCAGGGTCTGAGCTGAGCTATTGATTTTTGAATATGTCACATTTTGTACCGCCATACTTGAAAAAGTAATTCAAAAATTTTTATATGAAACATGAAAAAACACATCAACGGCACCACCCCAGATATGTTCTGCATACCCTGGCCCATCACCATGTCAAATATGAGGCTTGAAAGCAGGGTCTGAGCCGAGCTATTGATTTTTGAATATGTCACATTTTGTAACGCCATACTTGAAAAAGTAATTCAAAAATTTTTATATGAAACATGAAAAAACACATCAACGACACCACCCCAGATATGTTTTGCATACCCTGGTTCCGTTGAACGGCAATCCACTCTCGCTCACGTGGCGGCGAGTCACTTTCCGTAATTTTTATTTACTTTATTTTCAGGACCTTTTCACAAAACTTCTAAAAGCTTGCGTTGCGTTATAAAGTCGCTATTGTAACAACCGCCCTCTTACCACAGAGAACAGACATTCACTGCCGGTAACCGTAATTCAGTCCTATCTGTAATTTTGTCAATTTTGAGTTAGCATCGTATTTTGGCCTAGCTTTGAGTATATTTTCAGATGTACCGATAAGAAATAGTGGTTTGTTCAACAAAAGTGGAAATCTATACCAAGTCGAATTGTCACATTAGGCAAAGTAACCGCAAGTCAGTCCCAGAAGAAAAATAACCGGAAGTCAGTCTCGATTTACAAAAAAAAACATGCATAATACAACAGTAAAATGAATGGGGAGTAAAAAAGAGTTCGATACGACCGTTTAGATGAAAATAAGTTATCTAGTAATAATTATCAATTATTGGGATTATTTTTTAGTTTAAATTGGTGATGAATTTATGTGGAGCAATTTTCTGCTAATACGAATTCAAGTCAATTTTTTTCCTTGGTTCGCTTCTTCGTGGATCTATCCGCAAAATCTTGAGTATCGAAAAAACTTCCATCAGAATCCAGGGAATCGTTCCAAGAAATCTCCAAAGGTGATGCTCGAACCTAAAATGGATTTGGATCATCTTGACATTTGTTGTCGGATGAACTAACTGCAGTCCCGGCTTCAGTTTCTTTATCCGAGTCCTCACCGGATAAGCTTTCATCGGTTCCGTACATCATGAGATTTTCCAACGTCGACATTTCTTAAAAGGTTTTCATGAACATACACTTCCTAACAGCGAAGGATTGACAGTTTTCCACGGCAACGAATAACAACACGTCAACACGCACTATAGTTTCAACATGGCAATGTGACTGACTTGCGGTTACTTTTCTCTTCGGTGTAGAATGTAACGGCAAGTCAGTCACACTCAAGGTTTTTATCATAAAATCAATTATATCAATGGTTTTTACAACGTAATTAGTGCAGGCTAGTATGCAAACTATATTTTAGCTTGAATATTGTCAATAGAATTCATTTTAAATAAGTGATAACTGAGCGTGAATGAAATATCTTTCGAAGCTGTTTTCTCGTTTTAACATTTTTACAGATGGGACTGACTTGCGGTTACCGGCAGCATGTTCATATAAAGAAATTTGAAAACCGTGTGTAAAAATTTGAATCAAAATACGTTAATACACTAACGACATGCATGTGTTACATGTGTATTTGCACATTTGGTATCCCTGTCAATAGACCTAATGGGACCACGGTGTGAATCATATGTCACATACAAATCAGTGCAATAGCATAAGCGCGTCTGCGGCCTGATTTGAAATTTCAGGCAGCACAAAAGTTCTGGCGTTTTATTCTTTATTGTCTGCCTTTCTACAAAAAAATATTACAAGTCTCTGCAATGTTGAGAAGATGACTTATTAAAGACTGAAGATACAGTTCAACAATGTTAAGAATATTTTAAATATGGCACACGAAATATTCTGCAGTGCTCCAAAACGGTACAAGACATGGACCTAATTTTAGTTAAGCTTCCGTTTTATGTTTAGAGTTGTCCGTTTCACAAACAAATCACAATTTCTGATGAAAATGTTGCATTTTGATCTTTAAACTGATCACTCTCATATTCAAACATAGCTAAAAAATAGTTATCTTTTATCTTTTCAACTCAATTTAGTCATTTTTACGCGTTTTCATAAAAAATTGAGACAAAACCCTCGCATAAAAAGACTGCTGTATAATTATTGGAATACTGAGCCATTCACCACAAAATGCTTGTCAGGTGAGTGACGCGGCGATTCCGATTTTGCTCTGCATAGACAGTATTGTCAATTGCGAAACAATTTTTCTCGCAAGAGGAACGAAAAACATCTTAGAAGTGCGCGGGTATATGCAATCTGTTAGTGTCTTTTACAAAAAGAGTCAAATTTCCGCGCTGTTTGACATTCAGGCAATTGTTCGTATCCATAAATTCTCCGATTTTATAGTTTCCCTTCAGTATCTTAAAAATATCGGGGCGAAAGTAACGATCCGGCTTAATATCAACGTCAGTTGCATCGATAAAAAATACCGATATTCAGGCCCCGCGGTATCGGCCAATGCTAGTCTATCAAACAAAGATAGAAACATAATTTATGAACATACACAAACTTATTGGGTTTTTCTACCCTCAATGTTAATACAAATCTAAAAGAGACGATAAGAATTTTTCCTTTCCTCTTAAACTTATTACTTTGAATACGTCGCGTCGGTAAGCATTCTCTACCTCCACGCGTTTAATACTAACACAATCTTATCTCTAAAAAACAAGCTTCTTTATTTTACGTTAAAAAACAGGTAAACAAAGGCGACACAACCCCACGCAGGATAAGCAGGATGACAGGTAACTAACTCACATACTAGCAAAGAATAGACTTTCTCCAATTCCTACGTGGGTGCAAGCGAAATCACGCTATGCAAGAAAGGGTGGAAAGTACGAAAGGGCTAAAACAAGGAAAATCCTTTTTTGCCTTATCCTTTCCATTCCAATTTCGTTTTCATTTGACATGGACCAACTCATCGTCGCATGCCATCATTAGCTCTAACGCCGTTGAAAAGGTATCAATTCGTGATGACGCCACATAAAGTTTGTAAAGTAACTTTGTGTTTGATTTCGAAAGCCGTGTTAAAATTGAAAAAAAACCTAAATTAATCCACCTAGCGGTCGGACTCAGCCTTTCTCATTCAAACTTATTATTTGTAAAAATAGATTTACATGAATGCTTAAATCCAAAAAGGTATATTCACTCTTTGGGTTCTAAAATATTGATGTTGTAATTAAAGTATAAAATATGAAATTGGACGTACTGTTAGTGCTTCAGAAATAGTGAAATATAAGAAATGACTCTTAATTTCGAACAATTTAATCACGAGCGATACCGGGAACGCTCAAATAGTACGATACCACATTTAAATCATGTTGAGGCCATATATATTGATCAAAGCAGCTATAGTGTTGAATAGTCTTTGAATTTGTTTTCTTTACAAAACTAGTATATCAAATTTTTATGAAGTTTGTTATTTGTAAGTTTGAGAGATGACTCGTTTGTATGACACTAGTTATGTTCAAATGAGTCGTGTAATACTTGAGATAATAGACTTTCGTTGTTTTACAAATTAAAACATAACGGTTGCTTAAGTTTGATTACAATCAAATGAAAAGGGAACGTATGGGGGAGCCAAACTTTGAAACCACGTGTTCAATCATAATTCATCAGTTAACCCTTAACTATCCCGTTCATTCGATATCAATACTGTTCAAATCTGTTGTGTAGTTTCTAAGGTAATGAAGTTTAGTGATTTTCACATTTCGGTACATTACAGACGAAGTTACATTCCGATTACAGCAAAATTCAATAGGGTGTTATGAGGCAGCTAGACCTTTCATTTGACACTAGTTTTGTGGAAATCGGTTCAACCATCTCTGAGAAAAGTGAGTGAGTCCAAGTAGTCTTCGGAATATGTTTCTTATCATAGCTGGATTTCACATTTTTCAACCTAACAGGCAAAGTAATAATCCGTTTGCAAAACAAATCATTAGGGTCTTATGAGGCAACAAGACCTTCCATATGACACTGATTTTATGAAAATGGGTCCAGCCATCTGTGAGAAACATGAGTGAGATTAAATAGTCTCCGAACACGTTTCTTTCCATAACTTCTAAACCACATGTTCAATCTACATAAGTTCAAGAGTTAAGGGTTTTTTAGGTAGCCCGTTTATTCGAAACCAATTTTGTTCAAATCGGTTGTGTAGTTTCTGAGATATTTTGTGATTTTTACATTTTGATACATAACTTCTAAAATAGAAATCAGATTACAATAAAGTTCAATAGGGTCTTACAGGGCAACTAGAACTTTCATTTGGAATTGATTTCATTGAAATCGATTCAGCCATCTCTGAGAAAATCGAGTGAGATTGGGAGAGCGTTACACACACACACATGCAGAAAATGCTCAGCTCGTCGAACTGACTCGAGTGATATACGACATTCGGCCCTTTTGAGCACTTTTATACCTTTAGTTTTTACAGTGATTGCTATACCTTTCTAGGAGAAAGGCAAAAAGTGAAATGATAGAAATGACTTTTGATTTCAACTTCAATCCCGAGCAAGGCCGCAAGCATTGAAATAGTACAATATTAAATTTATTGCCGAGAACGGCACCACTGAGTGCTCGGTTAAAAAAATAATGACAGCTGTCACATTTTTTCGTGAATCTCGGTTCACCTAACTGATATTTCGGCTCGTTAATATTTTGTGCCGAAACTTCAGTTAGGTTGAACCGAGATTTTCGAAAAAATGTGACAGCTGTTATTTTTTTTTTTTTCTAACCGAGCACTCAGTGGTGCCGTTCTCGGCAAAAATTACCGAGATCCGGCAAAAAAATTTAAGTGTGTATAGTTTTAAACAGTCTGCGGGTTTCGTTTCTTTCTATAATTTTCAAACCACATGTTTAAACATTATGAAATTCATTGTTTAAGGGTTTGAAAGCCCATTTATTTGAATTCAACTATGTTCATAGCTTCTGAGATATAAGAGCGTTTTTCACATTCTGACGCAGCGCCAAAACTAAAAGTTTGATTACAATGAAATTCAATAGCAACCTAAGCGGCAAATAGACCCTTCATTTGACACCAAGATAGAAAGAATCGGTCAGACCATCTCTGAGAAAAGTGAGTGCGAAAGAAAGGTGCACATACACACCCACACACAAACATATACACCTATACATGCATATATGCAGAAAATGCTCGATTCGTCGAACTAAGTTGAGTAGTATATGACATTCGGCCATTTCAATCATTTTTGTACCTTTTAATTAGCCAGTGATCGTTAGGAGAAAGTCAATATGTTTACTTTCATTATGTGATTTCACATTTTTATGAACAACGGACACAGTTACAATCCGATTGCAATGAAATTCAATAGCAACCTATGGGGCAAATAGACCTTTCATTTGACACTAATTTTGTGAAAATCGGTTCAGCCATCACTGAGAAAAATGAGTGAGTTTAAACAACCTCAGGATAACTTTTCTTTACATAACTTTTGAACCATATGACCAATCATAACGAAATTCAAAAGTTAAAGGTTCTGGGGACAGCCCAATCATTTGAAACCAGTTTTATTGAAATCGGTTGTGTGGTTTCTGAGATATTGATGTTTCGTGATTTTTACATTTTGATACATAACCTCTAAACTAAAAATCCGATTACAATGAAATTCAATAGCAACCTATGGCGCAACTAGACCTTTCATTTGCAATTAATTTTATGAAAATCGGTCCAGCCATCTCTGAGAAAAGTGAGTGAGAAAAAAAAGTTGCACATACACACACACACACACACACACACACACACACATACACACATACATACATACATACATAAAATGCTCAGTTCGTCGAAAGAAGTCGAGTGGTATATGACATTCGGCCATTGGGACCACTTTTATACCTTCGGTTTTTCCAGTGATTGCTATACCTTTCTAGGAGAAAGGCAAAAACGTAAGTCTGCATGTTTTCATTAACTATTTCTTTCAAAAGACGTAAGACGCTCATTTCACCCATAAATATATAAATGTATCTAGTCGCGGAGTCTCGATTAGATACAACAATTATGCTCTACGGGTGCAATGGCAGAAAAAAGTCATGACAGTACAATTTGCATGAAATCTAGTTTCTAAATTCACTTTTTTATATTATTTTTTCAGAAATGAGTCAAGAAAGTAATAACAGTTCTGTGGATTTATCACCGGCGACTGCAGCAGACAACATCGTGCCACCGCCTCCGCCGGAAGCTGAGAACCCGGAACCGCGGCAACAAGGATCGCGTCAACCGGGACCGCGTCAACCGGGACCGCGGCGTCCGGGATCTTCACATCCGGGGCCGTGGCATCCGGCGTCTCGCTATGGAGGCCGCGTATTAAGAAAGATTGTAAGTGTAGGTGTTTTAAGTTAGGGGTTATATAACAGCATTTTCTTTTTCAGAATAAAAACATGGCCGATCTAGCGGCACTACAGCGGCGGATGTTCTCGCTAGCCCGTGCCCTAGAGCGGCAAATTGACGAAGCGGGCATAAGTCGCTCCGGTAAGTAAAAAAATTAATAATAATAAACCGAAGCTAACACATATTTTTTGTTGCAGACAAAGAGGCTTACAAGGCACAACTAGAGAGCTGTTTCAACTGCCTACGGCGCTTTATGCGAGAATGTAAGGCATCTTTAGCTATAACATGTATTTATATTTATATCTTTTTTTATCAATTATTTTCAGAAAATCTAAATACAGTTTTGAAAAATATTTTATCTCTTTTTATTTTTTTAAATATGAATTTGAAAGATCCCATTCTTTTGGCAGTCATTTTCTCCTTTCGCTCTTTTTTTTTATTTTTTTTTTATAGGGGGAAATGTTTGTAATGATTTATTTATGTACTAATATCTAAAAGAATAAAACAAAACTTAAAATAAACTTAAAACTATCTTACTGACTATAAAGTGAGCTAATCGTTGCAATTGAGGATTGCAACGATTTTTGTCGGAATTTGTTGATAATTTGGCTTGACATATTTTCTAATGTTTCTACATTAGTGAGCCTATGTAGCTCGTTCGTGCTAAACCAGGGAGGACGCTTCAAAATCATTTTCAAAAGTTTATTCTGAATCCTTTGAAGTGTCTTCTTCCTGGTTGTACAACAACTTGTCCAGATGGGAACTGCATATAACATTGCTGGCCTAAAAATTTGTTTGTAAATTAACTGTTTATTCTTGAGACAAAGTCTAGAATTCCTGTTGATAAGAGGATATAAACATTTGATATACTTATTGCACTTTGACTGGATATTTTCAATGTGCTCCTTGAAAGTAAGATTCTTATCATAAATTAGCCCTAAGTATTTAACTTGATCAGACCAATTTAAGACCACACCGTTGAGTGAAAACTTTGATTACTTTTTTGAGTTTCTTCATCATTGCTTGTTTCGCTATAATAACAAAATAGTTATATTAATTCTCCATTTACTGAAATACACCTAATCAGCGCAGCGAATGGCATTTTATGACTCTTACTGTGAATTTTCGAGTGTTTGAGAGTTTTCTACTTGCAAGAGGTTTTCTACCGTAGAAAACGTAGAATACAGTTTTCTACGTAGATTACTTACGAGTCCCGAAAAATCGCGCAGAATACCATCCCTGGTGCTAACCAAGTCGAAGAATGTGAATTTATTTTTAAAAAAATCTAGCAAATGATCTGTAACGGAAACAAAAATTTACCATCCCGCCTAAGGGTGTCCAACATATCAGATCAAGTTAAGTCAATTGTTTCAATGAATCTTCCGATCAAAAAGTTTGTATTAAGCGTGCGAAATTCGTTATTCCGCCCTTGTCGGTCAGTTACTGATACGAATTTGGGGAATTGACGAATCAAATCTTTTAAATTTTCCAATTTCACAAACGATTCAAGATTACTTATAGCTGCCGTTTTTACAACAGGATCGGTGAAGTCGCACCTCTTTGCAATTTGTTTCACAAACTTTGCATAGAAATCCCAACAAATATTTCTAAACGTTAGTTTTCGCGCTGCGTTTAAGTCACATTCCACTTCTTCTGCATCGATACCAACATAATGCTGATGTTTTTTTTTACAAAACTTTAACAACCGTGTTATCAAATTCTAACTTTGAAATTGATTCCAGTTTGTCGGTATAGCAAAAAAAATCTGTAAAATCTGTATTTTTGACTATATTCTGTAAAAATCTGTAAAATACAGAAAAATCTGTATATGTATGTGGCATCCCTGGTTCGATGCATGTTTGGCATGCTTGCCGTGTTCGTGTTTGTTCGACAAAAGCCAGCGTATAATTACACGTACACATACATACATACAAAAAATGCTCAGCTCGTCGAACTAAGATTTTGTTTACAATCATATTAAATTAATATTAAATTTTTAAGTCGTTCATGATTTGTTTTATTTTAGTATCGTTCTAAAATTGTTTTAAAATCATAGAAGTTATAGAGTTAAGGCTCAAATATGCACACGGCGTAATGACGCCTTCTTTATACAAATTAGAAGGCGTAATTGCGACTTACGTTGAGACGCCTTTCAACCAGAACCTTCCAGCAAAGAAGGCGGTCTCCAATCACTTTCTACTGCGCACTTGACTGCCTTCCATGAAGACGCATTATGCCTTTCACACAGCACATTTTTTTCTCGTCGCCTTCTATTGGCGAAGACGCAGGCAACGCCGCGTTGTATTATTTTCCGCCTGCTGTTGATTTGAGTTTTAACCGAGCAGTATGTTGTTTTATTTTGAAGTAGAATACTTCTCTCAGGAAGTTCGGCTACATAGGGATGTGAAATGAAAATCTAAAACCGAAAAAAGTGAAAAATATGTCCAATTTCAAATGCTAATAAATCGGTCAGTATTCGATGGATTTCCTTCGTTCTTGCAGCAATAGATTGGAAAATCTTCTAAGATTCTTCCCAAAATAAGATAATTGTAATTTTATTATTCACACTATTGCACTATTGAAAATAGTCAAGCCTTGTCAAAACGAAAAATTCGACCTTCGATTGGTCGTTATATGCTTGCTTCCCAAGCACGGTTGACAGGATCATATACCTTACAATTGAAAACATGCTATTTGGCCTATATAAGAGCCTGTTCCAGCCGGAGCCGCTCATAATAGTTCTAGACAGCGACAGCAGCAGTCGTCCTTCCTTAGCAGCAGCACTAGCCCTGTGGTTGGTCACCACGTCTCAGGAGCAGCGCGGTTTTTCTCAACGTGTGTCGCCAGACAGCCATTATTTTCCCCGTGTTGGGGCAGCATGAAGATTGCCATCAGGAAATCCAATTTTGGAAATCAAAATGCCTTTTTCAAGGCAAATAAACAAGTCATTGAAAGTTAATAATTTTTGTCAAGCATTCTGTGTTGCATCCTAGCAATTTAAATCTGTCGCACCCGTCTAATTTACTGAATGTGAAATAGCTTCCACAGTGCATGTTGTCCGTGTATCTTAATTCCCCCAATGTTAGGGCAGCTCAAAGGTTGTAATTAGCAACCGATTTTGAACCGCAAAATGCTTTTTTTCAAGGCAAATAGAAAAATAAATGAAGTTTAATAATTTTCTGGCATCAACACAAGCAGACATTCTGTGCGGGATGCAATCAAATTCTATTGTAGTTGTCAAATTTTTACTTTATTGAGTTAACCCCTCACTGTTGGGGCAGCGCAAAGGCTGTGATCAGCATAACCGATTTTGAATAACAAACTGCCCTGTTAGAACGCATTCACAAAAGCAGTTAGTTCGACTATGCAGAGTTAATATGAAGTCGATTCAATCATTCAGCATGAACAGAATTTTGTCGTCACCCAGCTGCCAAGTTGCAACATGATGCAATACGCAACAGCGAGCAAACGTAATCGCTCGATGTTACAAGCCGCAAAACGGTTAGGGATAAATCGTTGCGTGTGTGAGAGCACCATCGGTGTTTATTCGCTGGATACAAAAATCAAATGCGAATTGTGGTATAATTCGCCTGAAGAACATTACAAAATGGTAAAACTGAACAGAAAGGCGTGGCCTATTTCGTAGCACCCTTCGACTATAAAAGAGTGTTTCTGGGAAAACTAGCTACATTCATTAGTCGGAAGGTGAGCTGGATGGACCGTCCACAACGTTGACAGCAGATATCAGCACTCAGCAGTAACAGAGGATAGCAGCGGGTTGCGCCTGTGGCTGCCTTCAAATTAAACAAATCACTTGCCCTGTGGTTGGTCACCACGTCTCAGGCCTCTACCAGGCTGACTTTCGCACGATAGCGGCGGTATTAGCGGTTGATGCATTTGCCAACGCTTACTCCAGTAAAGCCGTGTCTAATTTTCAATATGAAGAACACCTTTCTATTGTGTTGGCCGTGCGCATAAGGCCTCTGCCGGGCTAAACGCGCAAAGCGGCGCGAACCGATTCGCCCAGCCGTAGGTTAATGTACAGCGTAAGTAGAGCTGTGTAAAAGTATTCTACTTCAACCTTGCGGTCGTGGATTTGCACACAACCCTCCTGTGATTTTTTCCTCCAACAAACATGAATTGAAACCCCTGACGACAAGAAGGTGCGCACACGGCGGTGCTCAAGACGGCGCGATTGCGCTTTCCGTGTAGACGAGTGGAAGGAGATGCTAGAAGGCACATTGGAAGGTATAAAGAAGGTACTGACAAATTTCGTCAGAAAGGCGTTGTCACGCCGTGTGTGTAATTGGGCCTTTAGAATCATTGAAGTATCCTTCGAGAGTTAGTCTAGAAAAAAGCAAAGATATTAAAATACAGTCAGTTTTTTTACGCGGTGGATACGTACCTTGTAAAAAAACCGCATTAATTCGAAAATTCGCGTAAAAAAAACCGCGCTAATTCAAAAATCCGCGTAAAAAACCGCGTATGAAAAAACCGCTTAAAAAACCTGACTATAATCTTATTACATTTAATTAGAATACACTATATTCTTTTTTACGCGGAGAATACGCGAAAATAATCCTCGTAAATTCCAAAACCCGCGTGGAAAAGACCTAAGTGTACTACATTTCTTCATATTTTTCTGTATTCATATGTTTATCTTATATATAACCCTCTAGTGTCTAATGCCACCTTCTGGCGGGCTCCAGTCAAACCTCTAAAAAGCTTCAATAAATACTTTAAAAATGTTTGATTTATTTCCTGTTTCTATAATAGGCTGAAGAATGACTAAATATTAAATAAATTTCTTTAAAACTGAGACGTTGCACACAATACAACTTTAGACGTCATCATTATCAGGTTACTTCTGGTTTTTCCAATACAATCTAAAACGACCGAACACCGCCCAACAAAAGTATTTCCGGAATCAAGATGGCTTTTGGAGATAAGACTGAGAATTATCTCCAGAAGCTATTTAGATATTCAAGATAGCGACTTCCGGTTTCTGGAAAACAGAGAGTTGTACTAAAGAAGCATTGAAATACAGAAAGAAAATTTTTCAGTTTCGAACACTTTAATCCCGTTAAACGCTAACTTTCGATTAGTCCAATGAAGTTATATTATCAAAAAGCAGAGTGTTCTGCGCATTTAAAATTTCAAATATCCTGTTAATAATTGATGTTTCCCCAAAAGCCTAAATTGGCATTCCATTCCGTGCTAGATAGACATCTGTCGTTCAATATCGATACATTTTCTTGACTTCAAAGCAATTTTCCTGAATAACATGTATGTTTTGTCATGTTGTTCAAAGCATCGTTGGTCACAAACCTTTCGTTTAATAGAAAAATATTCGAAATAATACACTTAGAAGATTTATTTCCATCCGGTGATTAACACTGACAATTCAGATAATACTAACGCTCTCCGACAACGGAGAAACGGTTTTGGCGCTTAGAAATTTGGAGGCAGGTGACGCGAAAAGTCCCATCGGGTGTACTTGCTGTTGTTGTGCTTTATGCAATCAGCGAATGACTTGTTGAATGATTATTACTTGAGTTGCTGTTCATGCGCTTTTGCAGACCGCCCGCATATGATGCTGTTGAACTAGTACTGGGTAGCACCGCGGAATAGCTGAATGTTACTGGTGAAAGATACGATAATCGCTGTTGTAGATTGCAAGATCTAGTAGAGAGTGTCGCTTGGGAGTTCGCCTAAGACATTTGCAACGTTTTGGCACTGGTTACTTTAATATATCACAACTAGGTAAAATAAGATCAGTGAACTCCAAGGATTTCGGATCAGAGCTCAACGAACTGTATCAAGAATCTTCTGCCGCTCGAGCCCAGCTCAGCGGTATTTATTTGCATTGCTTTCGCGCGTGTTGGTAAACACGCTGTACGTGTTACATAATCAAAATCCTGATCGGCCTTAGCCTTTGACTTGGTCTTTTTCCGTACACCACAGTTACCACCGTCACTTGCTACCGTGTTGGCGCACTGGCGCAGATGGTTGTTTTCGGATTATACTCTACGAGCTTTCTGACGGTGATACACCTACGATGAAATACATCGGTAGGTTGTTTAGTTTTAGTAAGAAATTGATGCGTTAGTTTTACGGGTGAAGCATGCTTGCTACTGACAGTTCCAGTGCATGGCTGAGCGAGGAAAAACCATTTTCAAGTTACTTCCAGATATAGAGCAGTCGGGAGAGCTGCCTTCATGCTTTCTACATTTTTTACAGCTATCGTCGGCTTTGTTAAATTAGTTATACTATTTGTACCGAAAGTACATTTTTGGACACTTTTCTGTTTTTTTTTTCTTTGGACTCATTGATTTTTTCCACTACTTTATCCTTGTCCTGTGATTCAGCTTGCTCAGTTGCATTTATCAACGAAGGACCCCATATGATAATATACGGTCGAGATATACCATCGCCATTCACGCGCATAGGAGGGAATTCAGATGTGAAAACGAAGCAGCCGATGACTGGTGCCATAGTGAAAGATCTCTAAAAAACTCGAGAAAAAAAACAGGTATTGTTGAAAGTCATTGTCATTGTTAATAAGTGTGTATTTTCCGCTTAGTTAGCGGATGTAATTAGAAACTAACCTCCTGGTATATACACCCATGAAATCCTTCCCGTTGCACGTTGCATGCGCGATACTGGGTACTGGTCGTATGGGTGGTCGTATTCGGTCTTCCCCTAGGTAGGATAAAGATGTGGAGAAAATCAATATAAGTATTCATTATTCAAGAAAAAAAAATCAGAAAAATAAAATCCGGCCAGATTCTAAAGAATTGAGTAAACAAATTGAACGCACAATTGCATTTTGTATTGTTACCAATCATTGGCAATACTCAAAATTGAACACTTGGTCTGTTATATCGCTTAAGCAGGCTAATTTAATTTACCACAAGAAACTGACCAGGTTCTAGTGCCTATACTAAGTGATTCTATTCTAATTAATTTTCATATTCGAATATTTTAAAACCGAATTGGGTAACGGTTTATATTCTGGCCCGCCTACGAAGCAAGTCGAAACATCGACTTACACAGACACAGAAGCGAATTGATTTCCGAGGTTTCCTTACCAAAGGTCGTCGTATGGTGCTCCTACAGATTGTTTATAAAAAATTGCATCGAAAAAATCTAAACACACTACACTATTTAAAAATTTTTAAATCGTCGCACGGTGCATTTCTCAGTAAAGCCCTTTGAAGGACGTAAATACCAAAATTGATATAAAAACAATTAAATAAACATTGTAAAGCACGTTCCTAAACCTTTATTTCAAGAAATAACTTGTCAGATATTCTTATATTCATATTATATAATAAGCAAGTTCATTTTATATAATCAGCAAGCTTGTTTTATAGAACAAGGCCTTACTTTTGACGTTGTCGTTTTTTCGATGAATCTCCCTAACAGTTAGATAAAAAAATATTTTCTCAAATTTTCAGTACACCAGATTGCTTTGAGATTTATCGAAAAACCGACAATGTCAAAAGTAAGGCTTTGTTCTATGAAACAAACTTTCGACAAATTGTTTGTGTATCACTTTTTGTATTTTACGATCATCAAAAGGGCCTTACTCAAAAATGCATCGTACTATTTTTAGTGCGTTTTTTAAATAATCTGAGAGCATCATGCGTTGGGTATAGAGTTGTGCGCAAATGCGATTGAAAGATGCAGTGAATAATTATATGAAAAAAATGGTTACTTATCTTAGGTTAGCCATTCCAATTATGTAGATTTCGCGTCGACTGTAGGCGACGTTACCCTTAAGTTCGCAAATGTCTCATTCTGGTCAAGCTATTTCCTGGTTCCTCAGGTCGATGGTACAATTCAGTAGTATAGGCAAAATATTAAGTTGAGTAGCGGAAAGAAAAATGAAAAAAAAACCGGATGAGAGAACATTTATAATCAAGTTAAATATGGTTAATATACACTGGATTTTTTTACGCGGGTTTTTTCATACTTTTGCGCGTTTTTTTTTTTTCAAACAGCGCGGATTACTTTTGAACGGTTTGTAAGATTATTTTCAGGCGGTCCCAAATAAGTTTAGTATAAGTAAATCTAATAAAATAAAGAAAAATGAGGCAAAAAAAATAATCGTATGGGTTTTCTGTTTAATTAAATCAATGTACAGTAAAGTTCTTTTATACACGATTCTACGTACCGTACAAAAAAACCGCGTTATTTGGGATTTCGACGTAATAAAGAACCGTGTAAAATAGGACTTTACTGTATATTTTTAATATATTTGTTCTAAAATTTCTGATATTATCGAATAATAGGGAATTTTCATTGATTTGAAAAAAAAAAGAAAAAAAAAAACATTCATCATTGTATACCGATACGAGTCAAGGTCGTTACGAAAACGAATGCTAAAGCCTAAAAATATAGCATAATCATTATGAGAAGGTAATTGCCCTGATTTTCAATGAATGATTTTTTTGGATGCACTATAAACGCGTTTTGTGTTTTGTTCCCTTTTTTGTATAAATTTTCAAGCATATATTCACTTACATACGATTTTTAATTGGTTCTATTTATTGAATGGAGTTTTTACGCTATTTCGAGGAGGTCATTGAATAATAATTTACGTAGTCCCACGTCAACCATGTGGTCATGTCTCGATAGACACCCTTCTATCTTTTATCAGCATATATGAGCCACTCCTCTTTTATCCGGGCTTGTGACCGGCAGTATAGGTTTTAAGAAAACCTTCTGGCAGAGTTAACTCATTGGAGAACCTTAGCTAATACGGTTTAAGCAAACTGTATTCCGCATTTTCCAATGTTTGATCTTGTATGTTTGGATCTTTTCCAAAATTGTACCAATTTATTTGCTTTCTAGTCACTTGTATCATAGCCAATACATCTGTATTAAAGTTGTATTCCACCTCCAAGATAAGGTACAAGGTTTATTACATAATTGAACAAGCCATACCAACCTTTTTTGCATTGATAAGTGTTCGTTTCGGAAAACATTGACCAACACAACTGACAGTCGTGTTGCGTCTTTTCCTATATCTATCATTTTATTCTTTGAATGTATAATCGATGTTTTCGCACATAATGCATGTAAACATGATTGTCGATACATTTTCTTTATTTATACCTGCACATTTAGCATGCCACCATCTGTTGCATGAATCACATCGTATCCAGTGTTCGATATTAGTCGTAGAGCTCATTCGAACACTATCGGAATGGAATGTGAATGAGGAATTATCAATGATTCCACATCCGGGACACATATTTTCCACATTGTTAGAGCTGTTTAAAATCAATGTGAGAAAATGTTTCCTTGCCACCTGTGGATCAAAATTACTATCATAAGGCGTTTGATCAGTTAGGACACGTTCTATGGTATTCAGTACATGAATACCACAGCTAACACTGTCCCGCTGATAATTGCAACGCTTCGCAACTGGTAATAGGTTACTGAAAAAATCTCTATTTGTAACCTTTCCCAGTAACTTTCGAAACATTTCGTTTGAACATGAATTTGATGTTTGTGAATCCAAATAGAAAAATTCATTTGTTCTTCTATTGATTATTGCAACGGTAAAATGTGCTTTGAAAAGCATTGGTAGTATGATTAGCTCATGTTGGGCCATTTTTAAGCAAACATTGTCAATGTCGCTATTTTCAGCCGACTGTAATCCAAACAACAATGGCGTGAAGGAACAATCAACAATGAATGCATCATTGTTGTATTTGGACTTGAGTAGTTCAGCAACGTCTTCTAACATGAAATTCGTCAACCATGCGTTGTTGAACAACGACTTCAAATCGCTATAAGTTACAGAATGGTTATTTACTAAAACGATTTTTACAGGGTCACAATTTATGCTTCGTTTGGCTGTGTAGTAGTTGATATCTTTTATCAACCCGTTGGCCAAAAATTTATCGAACCCTGCGAACTCTCCTGTGGTACTTAAGCCAAGAAATACTTCATCGTCTGATGTATCCAAGAATCGTTATTCCTCAATTGGACTTAAATTTGGAAGGAATTTCTCTTCAATTGGATTCAAATTTTGAAAATTTTTTTCTTCCTCAACTGGGCTTAAATTTGGAGCGTCCATTTTATCCTGCCAATGTTTAACCATAATATCTGCAGGTTTTAATTGTTTTTCACAGAAAGGTAATTTTTTTTTGCTCTTTCCTTTTTTGAAAGTTTCTTTTGCCTTTCTCAAGTCCGAGTATTTCCAGCAAGATTTGGTTGAGTTCAAGCTGGAAGCACTGCTAGGTGTTCGACATACAGAATCTTGTTTAGGAGTTGATGTAATCACGTTTTGTTTTTTGTCATGATTTGTTTTCAATTTAGAACCTCGATTCATTCTGGCATTGCAGCTCGACGGAATCTGGTTATTAAATTGATCTACTATGTTCATCACATAGGGATCATGAACATATGTGATGTAATCATCAACTCTTATTCTGTCGGTATCCCCAACAAACTTGCAATTCTTTATCTCTTTTGAAGTAGAATACTTCTCTCAGGAAGTTCGGCTACATAGGGATGTGAAATGAAAATCTAAAACCGAAAAAAGTGAAAAATATGTCCAATTTCAAATGCTAATAAATCGGTTAGTATTCGATGGATTTCCTTCGTTCTTGCAGCAATAGATTGGAAAATCTTTTAAGATTCTTCCCAAATGCAGATAATTGTCATTTTATTTTTCAAACTATTGTACTATTGAAAATAGTCAAGCCTTGTCAAAACGAAAACTTTGGCCTCTGATTGGTCGTTATATGATTGCTTCCCAAGCACGGTCGACAGAATCATAGACCTTGCCATTTGAAATGTGCTATTTAGCCTATATAAGAGCCTGTTTCACCTGAAGCCGCTCATTATAATTCTAGACTACAACAACAGCAGTCCTCCCTTAGCAGCAGCAGGGGATACAGCAGCAGTAGCAGTGCAGCGGACAACGGCCACAGCTGTGGTATGGCAACGGATAGCAGAACGCGTCTCAGCATTGATAGCAGGACCAGGTGATGCAGGGCAGCGGATACCAATGGCAACGGAAGCGTCCACTACTGTGGCAACGCGGATAGCGCAGCGGTTGACGTTGGTCTCAGCATCTATATAAGCAGGTCCAGCTGATGCAGTGTGGCATTTTAGTGAAATGCTGTCTCTGAGCGATAGCAGACACACTAGCAAATGCATCCAATGAAAAAAAAAACGTTCTGGAAAGCTTTTCAGTGTTTATTTTCCCCCAAGGAATACTTTATTCGCACTGCCAGTGATAACGCAAAGATGTGATCGGCATCTTATCAAACATTGAATTAAACAACAAATTGTCCTTTTCAGGATGATATAAAAACCTAATTGAAGAGTTAATATTTTCTCTTAAATCAATTTACACTTTCAAGAAATTTGGAACATATATATTTGGCTTTATCTACGTGTCTCAGAACTTACTGAATTACCTTTTCCTTTAGTCATGAGCACAACATCCGTAAAACTTTCATTATCAGCATAAAAATTAATTTTTCGCATAATCAAATTTAAAAAATTATCAAGTCCAAATCATGACAAGCAACTATATTATTGAGAATGGTCAATCCTTGTTGAAGCGCGGAATTTGACTGATCTGATTAGTCGTTAATATTATTGCTTTTCAAGCACGGTCGACAGAATCATAGACCTTGCCATTTTAAATTTGCTATTCGTCTGTATGAGAGTAAGGATGGAAATTATCGACTGAAACGGCTATCGATAGTTATCGATGATTTCCTACTACCATCGATAGGTTTTTCATCCCTATATAAGAGCCTGTTTCAGTCGAAGCCGCTCATATTAGTTCTAGACACCGACAACAGCAGTCTTCCCTTAGCAGCAGCAGTAGCAGTGCTCATTTTGACAACACATGAGACGTCTAGTTTTGAGTGTTAAATCAGCTTTTCACTGTTTATTTTATCACAAGGAATACTTTATTCGCACTGTCAGTGATAACGCCAAGATGTGATCGGTATCTTATCCGATATTGAATTGAACAACAAATTAAAAAATTACTGACACGCAAGCAGCCGGGTTTTCTTGTAAAAGTATTCTACTTCATACTTGCGGTCGTGGCTTTGCACACAACCCTCCTGTGATTTTTTTATTATTTTATGAAACCCTTCTATTACTCCATTATTGGAGCGGTTAGATTTTTGGATTTCTTTCAAGTCTGTAGAATCCACAGCTTCTTTAAATGTTAAAATTGGACTCCACAATGGTAAGTAAGCCACATATTTTTTCAGCATAAGCTTTATGAATAAATCCAAGTTCTTTTCTTCGTTGACTTGGATATCTTTTAATAGTCTAGCGTATTCATTCATACCTCTTTGGAAGAATGGACTAGATTCGAAAATTGTTTTATACTGCATCTGTGCAGTATCTTCTGTGTCGAAAACATATCCTTGAGATTCTGCTTCGACACATTTTCCGAAAAGAGGATCATTAATCAGCTCGATCTCTGCTGTGAGCTGATTATACGAATCTTTTTTCTGGGATGGTGAACTTGAAATTAAGTAACAGAAAAGTATTGATAAAATTTTATAAATTTTATCAACTTCTCTTATATTGAACAAGGATGCAAATGTTATCTTGCAAACCATGTTGTCCGGGTCATCTTTTTTGAAAAATTTGTCCACATCTTTATAAATAATTTTCGTAAGATGTGAGCTACATAACTTCAGCACCACGTATGGTATTGGTTTGCCTTCCTTCAGGTTTGATATCCATTTATGACAACAAACAAGATATTCAGTCAAACTCATTCTGTTGAAGGCTTGTACAACCGCATTGATTTCCGCTAAAGAAAAATCAGTTGTAATGGTACGAATTACAGAAGTAATTTGCCTGGTGGTTTGAGAGCTATAAAAATGTATCATAGTTTTGATTACTATTTCCAAATTTGATGTGTGGTGGTCCTCTGTGAAAAAGCATGCCAATGGAAATGGTTTCATGCTTTTATCTGTGCTAGCAACTCTCATATCCGCTATGAAACTGTAAAACAGAATAGTTCCTTTAACAACATTTAGCCATTGAGTTCCAGTAGCATCTAAATGCAAGTCTAGAGGGCCGTTACGGGCAGTCACATCTAAAATTAGATGTAGCTGCTGTTTTGTCACCAGTATAACGTTGAATGGCATATATTGAAGACACATGATGGTTGGATTAGATTTTTGCGAAAGTTTCGTCAAAGCTAGAAAAACATCTCTATCTTGACGAAGCTTAAATCTAGCTTCCGACGCGATTTGTCGTGCTGTCCCATCCGATACCCGGTGTCTCAAATCCATGTCATTATTAGCGCCTTTGTTTTTTACCAGATCAAGGACCTGATCTTGAAGGAACAAACGTGGAGTTGTTTTAAGCAACTCATTTTGAACAACAGCGCGCTCCTTTCCGCGCATGTATGAAACCAGTTTCTCTTCGTGAACGAATTCATGCATGTCATGCAACACAATGAATTGTATATCATCGTTTGAATTCATGTTGAATGTAGTGGAAAAAACGAATCTTTTGCATGTGTTAAACATGCAATAAGCGAATATCTTAATATTCCTTATCGCTTTTGTTTTGGGAACGTAGTCCTGAATATCTTTAAAATATGCCTTACATGTATGATTCGGATGGCGTATCAAATCATGATAGGTCGTGTAAGCAATTTTCTCTTCAATCGTTTCATAGGCGTTCCGTCTTTGGTGACCCACTTTATATCTTACCATTTTTTTTTGTTTTTTTATCTAATACTGTTGAGAGTTGTTTTCGTGTCCAAGAACGTCTCCCCCCCCAGAGTCAAAAAAATCTGCCAGACGGAAGTTGATCTTTCTATTATCTCTTTTTTTTTTCTGGCATCTCTTCAAAGGCACTTTTATTTTTGCAAAGCTTCAACTCCATTTTGTTTTTTTGGCAAACCATCTCCTGAGTAAACGGAATGTCAAAATCGATTCCATGAAGCTCGGATACTACGGCTTGCAAAGATGTTTGTTGTCTATCTTTCTTATTAGTCTCCAGGGTGAAAGGGATATCAAAATCACTTTCAACAATTGAGATATCGCTTTCGCTTATCAGTTTTTTCTCATTGGAGTTTGCAGCTATACTTTCCATAGGCACAGAAACATCAACAATTTGTGAAATTGATGCATGTCGAGCCGTTTCAAATGGAAATGCATTTTCTTTTATGTTAAAATCGTTTTCGATAGCTTCTTTCAAAATGTTACTCTCTATGGTTTCAGAAACATCCATACTTTCTGGAATTATGAGAGGTTCAACAATTTAGAATTTCGACTTTTTGGACATAACTTTTATCCGATTGGGATCTGCAGTTTTGTCACAAAAATTCAAAATCAGTGAAGGATCACGTTTTAGAGAGTTTATTAATGTATAAACTTTTAAACGGTTCTTAGCATTATATTTAATGCGCAATATTTGGTAAGTTTCTGGATCGTCCAAGTATTTTTTACGAGCCAGTCTTCACCATATTAAGTAGAAAAGTATTTAATAAATTTTTTTATTTGAAAATCGGTTAAGGGCGTCCGCTTTTGTCTAGTCATCCTGAAAAAAATAATAATGAATAAAAGTAGTTAGTTTTAGTTATATTATCAAAGTTCGTTTTTATATACTCAAGCTCAATTTTTTTACAGGAACGTCAGATTTTACCTACATTTGAAAGCTTTTCGATAGTATAGAGTAGTGAGGGGCAAAAGTTAATCACAAATAAACACATTAGATTCCGCTTTATTGGTGCTAAGTTATGAGGAATGTTGTGTCCTGACCTGCTTTGATCTAATATACTTAGTTTTGGAAACTATGATTCACTTATTCGGAAACTACAGAAACTCGAAAACAACAAAACCTAAAAAACTCTTGTATAATTGTGATTTGTAGGGTAAATTTGGTTTGCCGAAAATATTTGTGTGTTTGTCATAAAAATCAAATTGAAAAACTCATTGTGGGCCAATTACGCATGAACCGCGGGGCAAAAGTACGCACTAAGTTTCTGTAACCGTAATGAAAAAATGTGCTTAATAACGATGCTTTTGTACAGAAATTACCCGAGAATAACTAGGGATACAAAGAAAGGTGAAAAAAATTGTTTGTTCAAAGGTATTTTTCTTATTTCCGGTTTCCCGTGGATATGCTTTGAAACTGAAGAATTTCATGATTTTACAATTTTTTGAAGTAGGATACTTCTCTCAGAAAATTCGGCTACATAGGAAAAGAAAATCTAAAACCGAAAAAGTGAAAAATATGTCCAATTTCAAATGCTAATAAAATCGGTTAGTATTCGATGGATTTCCTTCGTTCTTGCAGCAATAGATTGGAAAATCCTCTAAAATTCTTCTTAATTGAAGATAATTGTAATTTTATTATTCAAACTATTGTACTATTGAAAACAGTCAAGTTGCAATTAGAAATGTGCTATTTGTCTGTATAAGAGTAAGGATGGGATATAACGACTGAAATGGCTATCGATAGTTATCGATGATTTCCTACTACTATCGATAACTATCGATAGGTTTTCATCCCTATATAAGAGCCTATTTCATTCGAAGCCGCCCATGGAACAAGTCCGTTAGTAAAACATCTGCTATGGCATTGTTGAACAGCGAAAAGGCGTTCGATAATGTCTGGCATGATGGCCTGGTGTTTAAGCTGCAGCCATTCAACTTCCCGACCTTCCTCGTGAAGATCATCAAGAATTATCTGGCGAATAGATCATTCCAGGTCTTGCTCCACCACATTCCCTGATTCATTTAACGTAGATGCATGGGTCCCACAGAGTAGCCTTCTTGGTCCCATCCGGTTCAACATATTTACCTCAGATGCTCCTCTCCTTCCGGGTGGCGGCATCCTGTCTATGTTTGCAGACGACACTGACATTAAGTCATATGAATAAAAGCGTTTGCTTCACTCATCCCGTGCAAATCTTACGGGGGAAGCAGAGTAACTTCCTTTATTCATACGGCCTATTATCTACAAAGGTCGAGTGATTAGAGCTTTGACGCGTAGACTACAAGATTGTCTGGATGTTTTGTCCGACTATTTGAACAGCTGGAAGATCTGCATCAATGCAGCTAAGATCCAGGCTACTATATTCCCGCATTCAAAATCAACTCGGCTTGTTCCACCTGCCAATGTAAGAACCCATCTCGATAACACTCCCATCGAATGGTCGAGTGAGGTTGTCTATCTTGGTTTCTCCCTGGACCAAAAGCTTTTACCGGGTGGCGACTCAATTTCCAAAAATAAATTCCCTGATATTCCCTGATCGAAAAATTAAATCCCTGATATTCCCTGACTCTCCCGGTAGTCGCCACCCTGTTCTATTTCGTTCACATGTAGAGAAAACTGTTACCAGGTGCAACATATTGACCAAATCCCTTCATTAATAGGAAATCCACTCTCTCTCACCAACAAGCTTGCCGTTCACAAGCAAATAATTTTACCGGCCATAGAGTACGCTTTGCCTGTCTGGGAGGGGTGCGCTAAAACCCACCCTCTTAAACTTCAGATTGTTTAGATTACGTATGATCCTAAACACCCATCCCAGGACACGAAACTCTGAGATCCATCGCCTGGCTGATCTTCAGGTGCTGGGGAAACGGAGAACAACATTATTATGTACACCATATGTTACCATATGTAATTCAAAGCAAAAGAGCGAAGCCGCCCATAATAGTTCTAGACAGCGACAACAGCAGTCCTTCCTTAGCAGCAGCAGTATACTCTGACTGTTATAACGTGTTTGCGCCGCTTAGTGTTTAGCTACGGTTATGCAGAACGCAAATGACGGCGCGATGCGATTCGGCAAGACGAAATGTGTTGAAATGTATAGCCCTACTTCGCCGTAAAAAGAGCTGTACATTTCACCACGGCAAGGCGAATCGCATCGCGTCGTCATTCGCATTCTGCATAGCCATAGCCTTTGTTCCGTTCCTGTTTAATGATGTCGTACTAAACGTGCATATTACAATTCGGTAGCACTTCAACTTCCCATTTGCGCAAAATTTTAAAAATATTCAAAAAACTTCATTCAGAATATCAAACAAAGAGAAATTACAATATTGCCAATGAACGGTCGACGTTTATTTAGTAGAAAAAATGACTGAGACGCAAGCAGCCGAGTTATCTTGCTTGTAAAAGTATTCTCCTTCAACCATGCGGTCGTGGCTTTGCACACGACCCTCTCGTGTTTTCAAGATTCTTACAATTATTGGTTCAAAGCTCATAAAAATAGTTCCACATACCATTTGAATGATTTTAGTGATATTATTTCGAAATGTTTTATGCGGAACTGATTTCCCTGAGACATCCACGCTATACACACATACACACACAACCACACACACACACTCACACACACAAACTTACACACACATACGCAAACACACCTACACACACGTTACTTACACATACACACACGCTATTCACACATACACACACGCTATTCACACATACACACACGCTATTCACACACCAACATACACACGCAATTCACACACCAACACATACACGCCCACAGCCTTGATATACGACACACTATACCTGCCTTATCGGCAGCACCCAAACGGCTTCCAAGTCTTCCAA